>NC_057813.1:437130485-437288353 GCF_018294505.1 Triticum aestivum | reverse complement strand
GACGCACTTCCTTGTGTGCGAAGATGTAGCTGGTGGGTCCCAGCAGTCAGGGGGGCGAATCATTTTGTTTTTTTTGCCCGGACGCACTTCCTTGCGTGCGAAGGTGTAGCTGGTGGGTCCCAACAGACAGGGGGGAAACGTTTTTTTCACGAAATATGGTGGCCCGTCCGGTGGGTCCCCGCTGTCAGGTGGAGGAATAATTATTTTGCGCGTAATAAGGAGGCACTTCCTTGCTGCGGCCGTGGACCCAGCTGTCAGCCTCTCCACGTACAGTCCACGTCCGATGGAAGCCATTCCTTGACCACATTGACCATGCCGCGCCGAGAGCACCAGGGTGGGGGACGACGGCGAGGCTTAGGAAGGGGACGACGCGGAGCCGAGGAAGACGCGGTAGTGGATGCCCACGCGTTGAGGAGTACGAGGGTTCACTGGTTCGCTATGGTGTGAGGTGTCGTCGCCGCAGAATAACAGGGGGTGTGGGTGAGTAGAGGGATGGCCTGGCCAGCGGTGGGAGTAGTAGGGGGCGGTGAGGCCTCCGCCGCACCGTAGCCGGCCATGGGAGGCAGGAGCACGAGGCACGACCGGCGCTGGTTTGGGCGGCTGGAGCAAGAAGACCAGAGGTTGAAGAAGCACTATGGCCGTTGGATGGACATCGTACGGTCACTGGAGCTAGAATCGTGCATATTGACTAAGTTGACAAAGCCCTCCGTCCCCGTCAACTTAGTAGGCCCACAAGTCAGCCTGCCACTATACTGGGTCCCAGCTAATAGGGGGAGTATTCATTTTTTTGTGCGTAATAAGGAGGCACTTCCTTGCGTACGAAGATATAGCTGGTGGGTCCGAGCTGTCAGAGCCGGTCGCGGGGAGGAGGGAGCAGGCAGTCCCGCCGGCACTTGTTTGAGCGCCTGGAGCAGGAAGAGCAAAGATTGAAGAAGCACGACGGCCGTTGGATGGCCATCCAACAGTCACTGCTTATGCGTCAACCTTTTTTTTAGGAAAGCCTCAAATCTGTGGAAAACAACATACAGCCCATCTACCATTATTTTTAATAATTTATAGCCCATTTGCTAATTCTTAAGGTTTTTTTTGGAGCCCATATTCTTTTTGTTAGCATTACAGCCCATATTGTGGCCACGGTTAAAAACTTATACGAAATTTTGCATATTTCGGTGCGGTCCGAACTGTTTTTAATCCCGAAATTTTGACTCACATTCAAACTGATTTTAAAAATAAATGTATATCAATATAAAATCCAACAAATTCTCCATGCATAAAAATTAATGTAATTTAAAATCTCGAAATGAAAAAAAAGATATTTGAAACTTATTGCCGGTTTGATGTGTTTTAAAAATGTACAGTCCATTTCTCATTACTGATGGGCTATTTTCTCGGCTAGCCGAATGAAAGCTCTCCTCGTCTTGAAAGATTTGCAGCCCAAGAGGCCTAACAAAGCGACTTGGCAAATCACAAAAAAATTGGGATGTGGCCATGGACCCAGCTGTCAGCCTCTCCACGTACAATACTCTTCCGATGGAATGTCGTTGACCACATTGGCCACGCCGTGCCGAGAGCACCAAGGCGATGGACGATGGCGAGGCCTAGGAAGGGGACGACACGGAGCCGGGGAAGACGCGGCAGTGGATGCCTACGCGGAGAGGAGTACGAGGGTTCACTGGTTCGGCTGCGGTGTGAGGCTGCCGTCGCTGCAGGGCCTGGCTAGCAGTGGGAGTAGTAGGGGGCGATGAGGCCTCAATGGCAGCACAACCATCCACTGGAGGCAGGAGCAGGCGGTCTCCCCGGCGCTGGTTTGGGCGGCTGGTGCAAGAAGAGCAGCAATTGAAGAAGTAGCAGGACCGTTTGATTCAAATCCAACGGTTACTACTGCTAGAATCGTTTCTTGACTAAGTTGACAAGCCATGCGTACGCGTCAACGTAGTAGGCCTACAGGTCAGCCTCCCAACCGGTGCACCCCAGATGTCAGTGGGAGGAATCATTTTTTTCGCATAATAAGGAGGTTGTTGATTGCGTGCGGCCAGGCCAGCAGAGGGAGTAGGGTGGGCCGGGGAAGCCTGTGCGGCATCACAGCGGGCCACAAGAGGAGGGAGCAGGTAGTCCCGCCGGTGCTAGTTTAGGCGGCTGGAGCAGGAAGATCAGAGATTGAAGAAACACGTCGGCCGTTGGATGGACATCCAACAGTCACTGCTGCTAGAATCGTGTGTTCACTGACAAAGCCTTGCGTAAACAAGTCAGTCTCGAAATCTGTGGCGTGTACAGCCCATTTGCTATTATTTTTATAATTTTTACTCATTTTCTAATTCATATGGAATTTATTGCAGCCCGTTTTCCATTTTTAGAATTGTCGGCCATTTTCTGGTCAGTACCAGGGTCAAAAAATTAACTAAATATGTGGGAAATTTTGAAAATTCGCAAATTTTTGCTGGGGAACGAAATATTCTTAATCCAAAAATTAATAGCCATACTAAAACAAATTTAAAAATAAATTAGTACTATGTCATGTTAAATCCAATGAAATACGTATAAGATATCAGTGAAGAACAAAATTCGAAAAAAAATAATATCCCATTTGCTATAATTTTTTTGGAATTTTCAACCCCTTTTGATATTACTTTGAACACACATTGACCATACTCTTTGGCCAGGACGGAATGCATCCCTCCTCGTCTTGAAAGATTTGCAGCCCAGTAATTTGGAGAAAACAAATAGGCCTAGCTTGGGTATTCTTCAAAAAGAAATATTGGGCTACCTATTTTCCCAAAGAACTGGTGCATGAGCATTTAGCTTTATTTATTTATTTACTTATTTATGTTTAGGGGACCATGAGCATGTACCTGGGCCGGATTCATGTGAGAGCCTCCCTTCCAGTTAATTATGGGCTTCTCTATTGGGCCTTCATCAGTGGGCTGCATGTTATCAACAAGTGGAAAATGTGTTCCGTACGAAAAATAGTATGAGCTACATACGGTACGGGGCACTAAAGGATCGAACCGTGCAACGACTTCCAAAACATTGTGTTTGTCGTTCGAACAACACATTTATTTAACCAACTAACGAAATATACTACTAATTGTACATTGAAAACAGCAGCAGCAGCAACCAGGGCTGGGGGTGCAACAGAAGCAGTAAGCAAGCGAGAAGAGTGAAGACGCAGCTCTCTCTTCCAAACCAAACATCAGCCATCATTACAAAAGGGCTACTAAAAAAGAACAAGTGTATGCATCAAACTAAATAAAGATCCTACTACACCAAGCGTACGCATCGAACTAACTGGCTCAGTTAGACGTTACTATTTATTAAGCTGTGGAGATTGGCTGACGGCTTGAACCAGATGGGTGCCTGACGGGGGAAACTCCAGCCAGCAGGTCGAAGTCTGATACTTGCGACCCTCTCTCCTACTTTGGGCTGCAGAGCGTGGCGGCACATATCAGGGTATGGTGCATGCAGAGACGCTGGTACGCTGTGTACACACAGTTTTGCCTGATGAACGAAACCGCGCTGCCATCATGATCCTTGCCGTCGATTATCTCCTGGTTAATCGGATAATTCAGTCCGACAAATAGAGAGCATGTACCAAGGCTACTTACCAGCCACCAGTCAAAAATTCCCGAAGGCCCAGAGAAGCTAGGATCCTGCTCAAAGACCTTGCAGTGATTGTGATTGTATTCCGCGAAACAACACGTCCGGTACGTGCGAACGATGATCAATCTTTCGTCGTCGTCTAATCGAGCCAGGAACCACCTGCAACTGCCATGCCGCTTTTCTTTGAAAGGTTCTGGGATTAGGAAGGGTAGGGACACCAGGCGGCCTACAACATCATATCAAGTTGGAGTCAAATAAAAAATGGCTCTTGATTTAGTCAATCTTAAGAACAGCATGTTATGAGCATGAATATTTTTTCAGTAAATGTTGACAGTAATATAAGCAAGCCATCATGATATCATAGGAAAGTAACATACTTCTGTAACAGCCATTTGTAGCGATGACTGGAGTAGGCCAGCAATACGTCCAGCCATAGAAGGAGTCGACAGTGTAAATGAAGCCCTTGTGTTCAATGGCATCAGAGAACCATGGAGGATGTATGATCCTGCGATGGACGTGCAGATTTATCCACTTATCGTAGTGACCTGTCAGATAGGCGAGACCGCGGTTGAAGAACGCAATTAGCCTGAAAACCTTATAATTCACAGATCTTGTGGGCACTTGGCAGATTACAACCTTGAGCAAATCAAACTTGGTATCATGTTGGCTACTGTAAGATTCTGAGTATTCTGGCTGTGGTGCCAAAGCAGTGTAGTGTTAATCGAAGGAAGGGGGATCAATCGCCGAGTGTAGACCTCCACGAGCATCCAGCTGTCGCGACCGTCGACGAGCACCATCCAAGATGTGTTCCTGCCGACCCAGTACATACTATTAATGTAGTTGAGGCTGACGGGGATCGGATCGTAGTGAAGGGGGTTGATGCTCGCCATCCTACGATCGTTATGCTGCGTGACACGCCATTTCTGAAGATCAGGCGGCATCAGCAAGCAAGGAGCTAGCTTAAAAAGCTCCGGCCTGAGGGCTTTGAGTAAACGGTACAGCCCCGATGAGCACACGGCGAGTGGCATGGTACTGAGATTGTCCACACGCGAAACAATGAGCTTGATTACCTCTGTGGGGAGTGAATTCCAGCCACTCTTTCGGCGGACACTGCTCAGTTCTGCCATTGTTAGTGCTTGGGTTTCAGACAAGGGGGGGGAGGCGCCTTAGCGGGGATGGAAGCTTGGACGAGATTATGTGCGGACAAAGATGGAGAAGCGAATATGTGCTGCGGGAAGTGGACAAGTGATGATGACTACAGCACGCCGCTTGACTTACAAGACACATACCAGTAGCGTAGGGTCATATCGATGCCAGACAACTTGCTTGAGTGATCACAGTACTGGTACTCCCTACAGTACCTACTACAGTACTATGCCCTGGCTTGCTAGAGTAGAGTAATAGAGTAGGACTTTGCTCTACTACTAGCACCGGAGGAGTAGTATATTCTAATCTAAAATAGTTACAAACTTCAATGCCCGATCGTGGAACGACTACGAACTGTGCTCAAAGACCGTGTGTACGTGGTGTTTGGACTTATATGCAAAACAAATAGCAAGATGCCCGTGCATTGCACGGCACACCATCATCACCAACTCGGTTTTTTCTCTACTCCTACTCCTATAAAAGACTCAGTTAGTGATGATGGAGGCGAGGAGGCGTGTTTAGCCGGGCATGCAGCAGACGAAGCAGCACTATTTGGTTTGTTATAAAAAAAGAGTAGTAGAGATAGAGACATAGGGAGGAGCACGAGGTTGTGGGAGATAAGGATGAACGAGGCAAGGCCTTATCTGTAAATGTGGAGAGAGGTGCGGGTATCTTTTGTAAAATTGTCATAGTTGGCTTTCTATCCGTCAGATATAGATCGGACGGTCTATATTACAAGATGGCAGGCATACCATCATCACCAACTCGGTTTTCTATAAGAGTAGATATATATATATATAGATAGATAGATAGAGACTAGGGAGTACTAGTAAGGACAGCATCTACCGCTTCGTGTGCTACTCCTGCGCTCCATTTGGCAGCCGCAACATCCCCTACAGCCACTCCCTCCTGCGCTCCATTCGGCGGGCGCTGTTGAAATCTTGGGAGCGCACTCTCGCGATTGCTGGCAGCCACGACTTCACCGATGACGACTTCTTCCCCGACCTCGGCAACCTCTTCCTCAACGGCATGGGCGACAACCTCAACGCCAATGGTGCTGCTCCCGTTGCACCTTATGTGTTTCTGTCCTTCCTGTTCGAAATCGTGGTAGAATACATGTTTCTACTCTGTATCCTACTACTATGCTAGTCCACATGATTAGTTTCATCTCTGTTATAGCCATCATGATTTATTTTGTGCTTATTCGGATTAAATCTCGTAGTAACTTGTTCATATATTCAACTGGCGCAACATCCCCTACAGCCACTCCCATTTCATGGACGGCCTGGTCGATGCCTCCAAGGAGCCCTTCATCCACTGCTATGAGTGCCCGATGCCGTTTTGTGGCTTGCCGGCGGGCATGCTGCATCACCTCACTGAAGCGTGCAGCGGTCACTACTGGCCCTTGGCGGAGAACATTAAGTACGACACGTGCTACCGGTTCACCATGCCGGAGTCGCTGGAGGATCACCGCTGCCTGCTAGTCTCGAAGGAGGACGGCAGCGTCTTCCTCTTGATCGTGGGCACTAGCGAGGCCCGCGCAGGCCGCCGCCCCGTCTCTGTAATGTGCGTCAGGGGCGTCACCGCTGACGCTGACACTGACACGAGGCAGATGTACGGGTGCGTGGTCAAATTTACTACCCCTCCGGGTTGCGTGGGTGGCGACACCGGCCTCATCGGACAGACTTGGACTCTGGGGAGCTAGGACTATCCCGCCAATGTGGACTTGGAGAACCCATGGCATCCGTTCCATCCTTTACCCGCCGACTGGGTGCACGGGGACTCCAAGGAGGTTCACCTGGACATACGCATTATCAAGTGCACTTAGAAAACATGTAGTGTGTGTGTGGGCGCTTATGGCCCGTGTCTTTGCCGCTTTTGATTCTGTAAGCTTGTCGTTAAACTTGAGTGGCTTTTGCCGCAGTCCTTCCTTTGAACTGCTCCTCTCACTGAGCTGATGTAAGATACTTTGGGTTTCATTTGATAATGGAACCGGGGAGGATCCTCCCTGTTCTTCTAAAAAAATACGCATTATCAAGTTAAATGTTGATCATTAGTCTTCGCTCAATGTAATCCGCTGTCTAAGCATGTGGAGACTTCCATGCATGATCTTGCTCTATTGGAGTATCGCGCATGAATAAAAGTGTATCCGTCTATGGTTTAGTCTATAATCTTCCATGTATGAATTTTTACTACAGTACTGGTGAAAGACTTATGATGAACCTTTTCTTACATCTCCTCTGCCCCCTTGCAAGTCATCCTGATTTAATCCCTCCGTCTAGGTGTATAAGGGCATGGTTAATATTACTTAATAGTATAGCCAACTGTTGACTATAAGAAAGTGCCATGTCATCTGTAGCCAACATGTATAACAATCGATACTCAAAAACTAATTCTTAAAGCTCATTTCTTGCAAAGCACAATAAGTGTTATTTCTTCACAAGTTTTCGATGGAGGTTGAACAGTTGAACACTTTTGTTTGCAAAAGATACCTTTTTATCTATTTCACCCGGATGTTTGTGAGCTCTAGAGATGAGATAATATCCGAAGAAACCTATCGATACCCGTTACACATGAGATGACCTCCACATCCTTTGTCAAAATAAACAACTCCCCGATCAAGGCATTTCACTCTTCGGTGCAATGCACGGGCACCTTACTACTATAGATTAGTACGACCGAAAATTGAACTAACATTATATATAGTACGATAAATACTGATGCATGTCACCTAAAATTATATCATTCAAAACTATGTTCAAATACGAATCCAACGATATAGTTTTTGTTGACATGCACTAACATTTTGTCAGTTAAATCTTCAGTCAAATTCAATGGGGGACTAATAAACCATGACCGATGTACTACAAGTGTAGAGGGCGCCACTGCACGGGAGTCTCACCTCTCACCCCGCTCGTGGCGCGACAGTAAAGCAGTCATATCACAAAACCCAACCACTCCCAGTAATAAATGGCCTGGTAAAATAAACGGACAAGCAACCATCACATCCCTCCGTATTTTTTGCATTTCATCTCTCTACATTTACTTTCTCCGGTTCATCTCCCACACTCGATCACTAGCTACTGCTCCTAGGGCCAGTTCTTTTGGCGGCTTCCCCAGCTTTTCCCACAAGACTAGTCACAGTGGAGAGTAACAATAAGGCGCCTCACTCATTTATTTGGGCTTCTAAACTACTACTCCGTCCTGGTTTATTCCTCACCATTGTAATTTGTGCTAAATTTTGACCAAACACTTAACTGATAAAATGTTACTCAAAACACTTAGGCGCGGTGCATCTAGGTGTGTAAGTCATCTTACGAAAACCAAATAATCCCAAAACACTTAGGCGCGGTGCATTAACTTCTACCTCGTTTCTTGTTTCTTGACATATCAACCAATAAGAGATAAAGAGTGTGCATGCTTTTAATGACTTGAGATATCAAACACGACATGCAGCGGTTAGTTCATTGCATGCAATACTATTAATTAGCAAATAAACATTAACCTTTCTCGCTTTCTCCTCCTCCTTGGTCACGGTGCACAGCCTAAGATGACTTACTCACCTAGACGGATGGAGTAGTGCATGTGAGATGCACTAACATTTCATTAGTTAAATTTATGATCAAAATTTGACACAGATTACAATGGGGACCAATAAACCAGGACGGAGGTAGTAGTTATGGGATTACTAATCTAGAAGCCTAAAAGAACTGGCCCCTGGTACTCCTACTAGTAGTAGTACTCAAGTTGGAATTCCAATTGCACGGCACAACTTGTTAGGCAAAAAATTCGATACAGGGTGTAGGAAGTGGTTTGGGAATTTGCATGCCTTTCCAACCAGTGAGATACTCCGTACAAAGTACGACAGAGAAATAACAACAGAGAAGGAAGCTAAAAGTAAACAATCAAACGAGCATTTTTGCATTTGTTTTGCATTGAATCATTTCACAAGCTTGACTAGTGCTGTTTTTCTACTTTTACAAAAACCGCATCGTAATGTTAAAACATGCATTTGCACGTACATAAGTAATAGTAGTACTCCCTCCGTCTAGGTGTACAAGTCTTCCCTCCTTCTTGGTCACCGTGCACAACCAAAGATGACTTATTGACCTGGACGGAGGGAGTAGCACAGTCTGCAAGCATATATCGAGAGAGACGTGTAGTCCGATAGTATATAGTAAAGTTTGTGCTACATGCACGTACTTGCAAAATGCGTAATAATACACAACGTTTCCAAACTTTCCCTTTTACATACTTAATTAAGGACGCTAAAGATTCCTGAACGTTCGGGATTTATCATTTGCGTCCCAAAACTAATGAGATCGCCTTACGAAACAAAAATTATACTCCTCCTAAAAGCCACGGCACTCACAGGAGCGCTTGCGGCGCGCCACGAGTGCCCTGGTGCGCGGCCGTTTCCCAGCGTGCGGACACAACGCCTCTTCCTCAGCCTCGCAACTCGCGAGGTGCTGATTGGCGGCTTGCCGGCGGGTGAGCGCGATCTCACCGGTGTGGTGATCCGGCGCCAACAGGTACTCCTGCTGGCTGGAAGCATGCACCCGGTCCATGTACCGCCAAGCGTAGATGAGGCACTTGGGCCCGACTGCACTCAGGGCGTCGGCACGGGCGTCCTCCGCCACCCTCACGGCCCTCGCATGAGCCTTCTGCCAAAGAATCAATTGCTTGACTCTCTCGGACGCGACATAGATCTCCTAGAAAGCTTGTTGCATGGTGCGCTTCTCTTCCTCGGCCTTCTTCTCCGCCTGTATTTTGGCTCGCTCTGCTGGAGGCAAAGCCTCCCACAAGGCTATATCCATTTTTTCCAAAGCTCCCCAAGGCTGGGGGGCTCGGCGAGTGGCGCAGCGTTCTCCTCGTAGCGGGGAGCCGACGCGTCCTCCGACGTGCATGCTGGCGAGATTGGGAACGCCGACGCGTCCACCTCGACGCGTCGCGGCGAGGAGTGGAAAGCCGACGCGTCCTGCTCGACTAGTGGCGGCGAGGAACAGAACAGCGATGCGTCGCGTCACGGCAAGGAGCGGAACACCGACGCGTCCTCCTCGACTAGTGGCGGCGAGGAACGGAACGGCGACGCGTCGCGTAGCGGCGAGGAGCGGAACACCGACGCATCCTCCTCGACTAGTGGCAGCGAGGAACGGAACGGCGACGCGTGACCGTCCACGCGGTGCAGCGAGGGGCTCCTAGGGCTTGGGAGGGGCGATGCCATGGTGGTCGATGTGAGAGGGAGGGGGAGGAGATAGCGATGAACGTGAACATGAGGGGGAGGAGATAGCGATGTCGTGGGAGGCGCAGTATTTATAGCGAGCAATGGCACACCTACGTAAGATATGGACTGAGCTGCACTGACTTAACTACAGGTCCAGTTGCGTCACTGACATGTGGGCCAGTACACTGCCGGGCCCATATGTCAGTGACCCAATGCACCTGAAGTTAAGTAAAAGCTACGTGGGCATATTTGTTGGAGTAAATTACGGGGGAGCAAAGGGGTGGAAATATTGCTGGTCACAACAGATTGGACGAGCGTGAGGGGAGGAGAGTCATGCATGCAGATTTTTTCACACGGGGTGGAGTGGTGGGACCGCCAGAGGGAGAAGGAGAGTTTGGCAGGCATATTGTTTCCACACATGGAGAGGAAAAGATTTGGGGATGAATGGGCTTCCTGCAGGTATGGGGAACGGTGCATAATAAGTCATCTTGCATGCCGGGCTAGGTATAGTCTCAAGTCATTAAAAACATACACGCCCCACACATGTTCATATTTCAAGGTGCACTAAATTCTTGCATGCGATGATTAAGGCTGGCAATAATGGTGGTACCTTAGCTGGTATCATGCACACGGGAATAGCAAACATGCTGATGTGGCAAAGAATTAAAGAAGAGAGGGGGGTTAGAGTAACTAGTGTTCATGCATGCATTGGTAAACACATTTTTCATGAAGAACGACAGCATTAGTTGAGTACTTTTGCAGACTTCAAAAGTTATTCCACCGCCTCTACTATCTTGCTAAGAGTAGGTGAAATTTTTGAGTCGAGCCCTTTAAACTAGAAGGGAGGTAGTGGTACTCTAATAGCTAGGTGTGTAAGTCATTTACGAAAACCAAATAATTCCAAAACACGTAGGCGCGGTGCATTAACTTCTACCTCGTTTCTTGTTTCTTGACATATCAACCAATAAGAGATGAGGGTGTGCATGCTTTTAATGACTTGAGACTATCAAACATGACATGCAGTGGTTAGTTCATTGCATGCAATACTATTTAATTAGCAAATAAACATTAATGTCTCTCGTTTTCCCCTCCTCCTTGGTCACGGTGCACAGCCTAAGATGACTTACTCACCTAGACGGAGGGAGTATCAACATTCACAATGTCAAATCAATATTTTTACACTCATTATAAAACGTAGTTCTTATACTCATTATAATCAGTATTGTAGATATTGATATTTTTAGTATAAATTTGGTCGTGGGATTTCATTGATGCCTGTCAAAGCGTGGAGGAAGCGGAGCTTAGGGCTTGCATTGCCGGTCTCTACATAGGTGTTTCTCTTCATAATCCTGTACTTTTAGAGACTGATTGCGCTTTTGTGGTAGCGTCTCTTGCATCGGGGGACTATGACAGGTCTGCTATGCGTGACCTGAAGATGAAAGCTTTGAGCATCTCGAAGTTGATCAACAATCTTCAATTGTCAAAGATTAGCCGTTTGGCCAATAAGGTGGCACACTTAATCGCTAAGTATAGCTTTGACAATAGATTAGATGGTATTCTTGTAAATAACGTACCGCCCTGTGTGGTGAATATTGTATCGAATGAGTGTACTGGTGTGGCTGGTTAATTAATATAAGGTGGTGTTCAAAAAAAGTATATATTTGGTCAAACACTTTGCAAACGGTTGACGGGAGTAAAAAGGGCCAGAGGGAGTATCATGCATGCGGAGTAGGCAAAAAAATGCTCATTTACAGCCGGTCGAAGTCTCAAAGGGCGCGACCGCGCGAGGGAGGAGAAGGTCGTGGGAGGCGCGACGGTTGACGGAATTAAGTGAAGTTACATCCACGCGCCGGCATGGCGTGCGAACAGGCAGAACCTATACCGTCAGGCCTACGATATGGGTCTAGTAGACATGACATCTAGTGGGTCCCGCATAGTTCTTGAGAACTATTTGGGGGCTTGCAGCCATTTATCCACCGCGCAAGCCAGCAACCCCACGCCGTTCACACGCCCTACTCGTCCCCATCTTCTACCTCACAACAGTTCGCTCCCAGTCGTCCCGTCCTTTCACATTAGTTCGCTCCCAGTTTTGCGGGGTACAATAGTTCAACTTCTCCTGACCCTACTCCAAAATCCATGGCCTCCGAAATCTCCATGGTCGCTGCTGAGTACCAGGTTAGAGCCATCACCGGCGATCAGTTCATCATCATCTACACACGTGGATCCGCGACGGTGAAAGCATGGCTTGCTCGCTTCCTACGCATGTTCAACAGTTCAACAGATGAGTGGGTCGCTAGGCTAGATGTTGAGTACACCACAGTCCTGGGAAGAGAGAAGGATCTAAAGGACGAAGAGAGGAAGAAGCTCGCCATGATCCAGGTTTGCGTACATAACATTTGCTTGGTCTACCACATATGCCATGCCGACGTTGAGTGCCAGGATTTTAAGAACTTCCTCAAGGACAAAAGAGTGAAATTCGTTACTGTAGGCTTTAAGAACGACGGGGATGTCTTGCGTCGGATAGGTCTCATTGTAGGCCAGCCCTTCGATCTCCAGAAGGCAAGCCTGGTGTCCTCCTCTCGACCTTCAATGCTAACCCTGGCAGCAGCCATGATTGATCCTTCATACGCTAAACTGAAGAAACCTCATCACGAGTTTCATCATGCATGGGAGTCGAAGACATTAGATGAAGATCACATCCTGTATGCAGCAATGGATGCCTAACTTTGTTTAAATATCTACATGGGTTGGATGAAGAAGCATAACCCAATGTACGGTTCAAGCAAAGAAGCATCGGCGAAGAGGAAGAGGAAGAGGGACGAGGACGAAGTCGAGGACGTGGACTCGGGCTCCGAGTAGGTGGCAGTGCCGTCGCTCATGCTGGTTCTACTACAGTGTCAAGCGGACTAGTTGCTTAGTTTATTTTCAAGGATGTGTTGTGCTGAGGCCCCAGCAGAACTATGTTTATGTTCTTTCTCGTTATTTGAACTCTTTAGTACGTAGAGTAGTACTAGTACTATGTCTTACTACTGTTCTTCTTGCAGTTGGTACTGCTGCTCGTATCTTCGTGTTCCTACTGTACTTAATATGTTTGTACTAGTAGTATAATTTGGGTCAGTCGATTTGTGAAAGAAGTTCGAGGGAGCGAAGGAAGAAGATGGCAGAAGAGGTGGAAGAAGCCCTTCTAGCCATCCATGTTGCATCAAACGGCTCACATGAGTCGACTAACCCAAATTGCTCCTTCAGATTGCAGGATCCACGTGGCATTCAAGGTCTCGAAGGTAGATTCCGCGTCCGCTCCTTCAGATTGCAGGATCCACGTGGCATTCAAGGTCTCGAAGGTAGATTCCGCGTCTGCACCCAATTTGCGGGCTCGACGCGCGCGCGACCGGCTTCCGCCGCGACAGCCACCATCCGCGCCTCCTCCGCGCGGGCGGAGACGACAATGACACGCTAGTTCCTCCTCGCCGGCGTGCTGGAGCACGCGCTCGTCCTCCTCTTCGTATGCTGCATGCATAGACGCGGCTCCACCAGCTGCTCGCGTGCTTGGCAGCGCGGCGGCATGGTGAGGAGGGACTGCAGACGACGTGAGCGGGTAAGCCTTCGGCTTCATGGCACAGGGATGGCGGCGACACCGCGGTGATGGGCAAGAAATTGTTGGCCGGAGGAAGCGGGCGCCGGCATGCACAATGGTGGCGGCGGCATATTGGGAGCTTACTTTAGTTTTATATAAGGTTGGTCAAACTTAAAAGAAAACCGTACTAGTACACGTAAACATTAGACTTAGGCAACGCATTTATTAAAAAAATTGAAGTTAGTACCACAGCCACGATACGGAATCCTGTGCAAGCGCGTGAACCACGGTCGCGCGGTCGATCGAACGGTGCGTCACCGTGTCGCGCTCGAAGGACATCCACCGAACCTTTTTGTGTGTGTGAAAACAATCCTCGAATATTACTCAACTTTTTTTTCCTAGGAAAGTTCTTGACGCTGCAATATTTTCATATATTTGAATTTAGCTCCAGTTTGTGTTTATTTGGATTTGGACATTTTAGGTGCGCCCTAGTTTTTTTTAATACTTATTTTGTGTGTGTGACTGAGAGAGAACGTGTGTATGTGTCCATATGTGTGTTGTGGCGGAAGGGCAATGTGGAGACGGTGTGCGTGTGATATAGACATAGAAAGGTGTGAATGTGCAAATGATCATGCATGAGTGAGACATAGACAGATGCCGATATGGTGTGTATACATGAGAGAACGGTCTTCTAGTTTACTTGTGTGTGTGTGTGTGTGTGTGTGAGAGAGAGAGAGAGAGAGAGAGAGGGGAGCATCCGTAACACAACAACCATCTCTCTCGATTCGTCCGTCCCTCGCACGATCGCATGCAACACATGCATCAACGCGCACATTTTGACACGCTCACTCGGCCCCTGCCCACCTCAAGGCCCGCACAATCTCTTCGTGAATACCCATTTCTCTCCTTAGGTTTGTTTTCGCTCAATATCTGACACACACACACATACACACGCGCACGCGCCCACACACACACACACGCAGCACAACACACACACACACACACACACTCCCTCGAGCACACGATTCATCCCCATCCAAGGTTATACGGCGACCACTCTCGCTTGTGCTTCTTTGCACCCCAACATGCATAACACCTCAATCTTCAAAGAGGGCATCGAGCAGATCGAAGACGGCGACCAGACCGTGCTAGAGAATGCGGGGTCATTTGGAAGCAGGGTGATGTGACGACGGCTGACTGACTCCTCCCCCCACCCTCTCTCTCTCTCTTTCACAAAATTACCAATCCCTCTCTCCCCCGCACAAAATTGTCAATCCCTCAACCCATGAGATCCTTCCCCTCTCGTCCATGTTTTTCCAGCTCTCTCATCAAACATGTTGTCTCTTCTCCTTCCACGTATATAGAATCCGGATGCACACGCATCTCACGTATATTACATGTCTCCATCTTTCTCACAGACCTAACTTCTTCCTCTCTCTTTCTCTTTCTCTCTCTCTCTCTCTCTCTCTCTCTCTCTCTCTGTGTCTGTCTCGTTAGGTTTGTCTCCTACTCTCTCGTCCACATACATACAATCTTTCCCGCCCTATCTGCTCCATATTCAAAAGCTCTCTCTGCACGTTTCATTCACACAATGGGATATGTCAAAATGTTGCTTCTATAATGGTTGATGTAGAGTTTTGGTTGTTTTTGTTGCATCCTACAAAGTAATAACTATGAAATGCATTTAGATTCTCATTTGACTGGGATTATGTGAGTTTGAGCATGTTGTGAAGTACTATAGACCTTGTATACATATTGGGATTCGACAATGATTGTAACTATTGAATTGTATAGACCATTACATTCGAAGTCAATAGACTAATATATTTATTTCACAATTCCAACAAATGATTAGTTCACTACAAACTAAGAAAACAAATGTGTACTCCCTCCATTTTTATTTAAGTCCGCGTATTAGCATTGGTCACAGTCAAGTTTTGTAAACTCTCAGAAAGCTTATAACAAAAAATATTAACATATACAATAACAAATAAATAACATTAGATTCATTATTGAATGTACTTCCACATCATACATATTTGTTATGGTAAATGTTTATATTTTTATATAAACTTGGTCAAACTTTAGGAAGTTTGACTTCGGTTAAACCTAATATGCAGAGTTTACTACTACTACTCGCTAGTTGCTTAGCCGAATCACTCAACATGCCACACGGGGAGTCCAGTGTCACAAAATTTTGAGGTCGGCGGGAAAATCTCCCGCGACCCTGATTCGAGTAGTGGGAAGTTACCATCATAGCCTCCGGAACAGGCCTACGGACGACGCTTGGTAGGGGGATGTTTTTGTAACTTCAGGTTCACCCTACCCAGCGAGCCCCACACCGGCACCCAGAGTAGTACACCTGAATACTCCCCATTTTCTATCCCCACCGCAAAATAGACTTCTCCACGGCACCGCAGCCTTCGTGGTCCTCCCCTTTACATCGGCGCACTCGTCCACCGCAGCGCATCTGCCTCATCGACGACCTCGTACGCTGCACTGGAGCCGGTCCACCGTCGTCGTCGTAGACGGAGCCTCTTCCCCGACATCGTCTTCCACGGTATCGGATCTGTTTCCCGGAAGCCGACGCCAAGCACAGAAGTACCACTGTCGTGGACAATGAACTGACTCCCGTTGCCGACCATGACTCACAGAGGCTGCCGCGACCATCGTTCTCCTCCTCGATTGGTAATGCGTGTATTGAATCACTTAGTAGTACACGTGCAGTTCCGATTTTGTTCATACCTACCCTTCAATTTTCCTGGGTGCTATTGTTCCCGTAAAAGTAATTGGTTATAGCCTCCATTGTCCAACAGAATATCATCTGGTAATTGTGTGTCGCTCCTGTATCGCGCTATGCTTGGGTAGATTTTTCATCTGCAACCAGTAGTGTGGCAAATGATGGAAAGGTTTTTAGAACTAGCAAGATGCACATGCATTGCATGCATCAAGATGCATTTGTATGAGTAGTTTATCTTGTGGGAGAAAAGGATGAACGAGGGAAGGCCTTATTTGCAAATCTGGAGAGGGGTATGGGTATCTTTTTGCAAAATTCCCATTTGTTTCCTTCCTATCTGTCAGATATAAATCGGACAGCCTATATTGCAAGAAAAAAAGTATAGAGAAAAAAGTAGACAGTAAAGGAAGCAGAGATAAATATTAAATATTAAATATAAAATAAATATAACCGTAGAGAAGAGAGTAGAGATAGCAGACACATCGGGAAAGGATCGCGCACGCGCGGGAAAAAGCGGTTGAGCGTGCGCTACTTTTGGCGCGCGGCGTCCGGCGCGCTTTATAAAATCCAACGCCCTCCCACCGCTCTGAGCCTTGCCACCGCTCTGTGCCTCGCCACCGCTCTCTCCCCGCTCTTTTTCGCCTCGCCGCCGCCGCACCACCATGCCGCCGCGTCACTGGGAAACTTGGGGATACCGCGGCGTCCGCGCGCGCCCCTCCGGCGGCTTCTCCGCTGAGATCCGGTTCCGCGGGATGCGCCTCGGCCTCGGCAATTTCAACACCGCCAACAAGGCCGCCCGCGCGTACAACACGGCGGCGTGGCGCCTTCCGTGGCCTCATAGAACATTGAACTTCCCCAAAGTGCCGACGCGGGAGCGGGCGCAGGAGCTCGTGCCTCTGCCGCGGCTTAGCACCGACGAGGATCGTCGCGACAACCGGAGGCGGGAGCACCGTCCCGGCATCGCCGAGATGGACGAGGAAGCCATTGCATTGTGGCGCCAACACTTCCCGCAGGACATCATCAACGAGTGTGAGTTCTACGCGCAAAGGAGGGCGGAGAGGGATAAGAGGAGGGCAGAGCGAGCCGCCTATCGCGAGGACAAGCGTAGGCGAAAAGCAGACGCTCAATTCAACATGAGGCTAGGAGCAGCGTCGCCCTGGGAATCTGACGACGATCGGTATCTTCACGCCTACAGTCAGACGTTGGAGGAGGACATCACCGAGGAGGAGTCGGACGACGAGGAGTAGTTGAATTATCTTTTTTTATCTATTTATGCTGAGAACTATCCTCTACTCTGTAGTATCTACTTCTCGATCTCAGCACTGTAAACACTTTTTTAAAGCGCCGCACGTTGCGATTCTATTGGAGATGCTCTAACATGGCAGACGAGTGCTTTAATGTTGCCCACAAGATGCGCGAGTATTTCTAGTAGTATTTTTCTTGCCATGTTGAGATTTTAAAACCACGAGTGTGAACATGCAGAGGAGCAATGAAGACCAAACGCGGGATATTCGGGACATCTTCAAGGAGTGTGGCAAGTTAAAGAGGAGCTGCACCGAAACTGTAAAACGAGCTTTGGTAAGTAACACACTTTCAATTACTTTCGTTTAGCCTCGTGTTCTTCAATGTGTATATGTTGTAGTTTCTGTTTCTCTTAAGTGTGGTGTTCTTCGATGTGTAATAAGAAGAGTCTAGTCGTCCTAATGCTTTCATTTTTAACTTGATGTAGGAAGTGGGTGTTCTCACCTTGTAGTCTGTTTTTATATTTCTTTTCCTTTTGAATTCACTTCTCCGAGTTCTGTTTATCTGGCTTCTACTAAATGGATCTAGGTTTCTCTGAGTATTGATCTAAAAAAAAGTAACTTCATGTCAGGATGCAGTTCCTACGAGGAGGGAAGTATGGTCAACCTCAAGATCATGTTTCCAAAATGAGGCTGGATTACACACAAGGTGCCAGTTCCCTAATGATGCTGGATTAGACACAAGGTGCAAATTCCCAGATGATGCTGGATTACACACAAGCCAGGTGGAGTCGTCAGCTGTTCGTGTCCTCGTGGCATTAGTAAAGGCTGAAAGAAAGCGTGCAGCAGCCCTTGAGAATGTAGTTGAGTTCCTAAAGAAGCAAAAAGAGCAATCAGATGCTCTCTTCACCCAAGCCAAAGAAGAGATGGAAGAAGCCAGAAATAAGCTAGCAAAGGCAGAGTAGGCTAGGCGTCTCCTGCTATCTAAAACTATTGTCAATACAAAATTTCCTTCATAATAGCTAGGTTCAAATGTTTATCCAGTCAGCATGCCTGTTGTGATGTCTGTGCATCTACTGATGTGGCACAAAATGTTTTTTTTGGGTCATGTAATAACAGCAATTACTTTCCAAACAATAACAGACGAAGCATTGGAAATGGTATAGTTCACGCGCAAGCCCGACATTCCAAGTTCAACTTCCACATCAAACTCATGTTCACAGATATCTGCACATTCATACATAATGTCCACAACCATGATTCACTTCAAAGCCAAAAAATGTGAGGAGAGTTATAAATAAAGAAAAACCTCTACTAGTTCCTACTACCAGTGCGAGCACAACAAGTTAAGACCATGCGTAAATTAATTATATTTTAGTCATTTTTTCTGTTCTAAAATGCCTGTCGGCTCGCGGAAGGATGTGTTGCCGACACACGCGTAGATTCAATGAAGGCAGGTGGGGCAGTCTTAAGCTGGTTGCACGCGGCGAGGAGGCGTGCTCAGCCGGGCCTGCAGCAACTGCGGCTCTCTTGGCCGGCGCGTCGGTTCAATGCCTGCGCTATGAGAGGTCGCGTCCATGTCAGAGAAATCACTCCCTCAAGTCCTTTTTTGTTTGGGTATAACAAAATCTCGTTTTCCATTCACATTTTACAAGTAAAATTCGTGGAGAAACTTTGACCCAAAGTACGATGGCGACTAGTAAACCAGAATGGAGGTAGTAGTTTTTTTAATCAAAGAAGGGTTTCCCCTTTCGATTACTGAAAACCAGCATCTAAATCTAAACCATAATATTTGCCCTAGAACTACCAGGTTAAACATCTCGCAACATAAACCCATACAACCATACGCCAAGGAGGTACGTAGTACTATGAATTCCATTTTCGCTCCATACCAATCGTTCTAAAAACTACTTACTACTTATAACGTGCCATTGAAAATCGAAACTCTGAACCCCGCTAAAAAATGATATTTTAAACGTGGCTACTCGATCTGTGGCAACTGGCGAGCCACCGCGATCCAAGTCGTTCACCTGTGGTCCCGACCATCAACTCCTACAAAGGTGCTCCACCACGTACCCGGTACCCGCGAATGCAGCAATCGTGCACCTAGGGTTCTAGGGTTTATTTGTTAACATCGCCTTTACGTAACACTCATGTGTGCGAGACAGCGAGAGGCCGACTGCGTGCGTGCGCCTCTTCTCTTCATATATGTACTCCACCGTTTGTCTGGTGTCCAAAAAATTATAATAACTACTAGCAATGTGCCAATGCGTTGCCACACGATCAAAGTAGATTAATACATATTCACCGATTTGATAGAAAAAAAATCTAGTTTTGAAATGTGTATATCACTAAAAATATGTTATGTTTCACTCAAAATATATTCCTTTGGCGGTTTTGATGAGATAAGGGAGGAATGTTGTTGGTTTCAAGATTCGAGAAGTGGTATATGTCTAATTTCTACTCTTACTAGCAAGATGCCTGTGCGTTGCACGGAACATCAAGATCTTGTGGGAGAAAAGGATGAACGAGGGAAGGCCTTATCTGCAAATGTGGTGAAGAGTGTGGGTAAATTGCCATATTTTCCTTCCTATCCGTCAGATATAAATCAGACGACCTACATTGCAGGATGGTAGGCCCACCATCATCACCAACTCTATTTTTTATCCCTACTCTTATAAAAAGCATTGTCGGTGATGATCGTGTGCCTGCCATCCTGCAATATAGGCCGTCTGATCTATATCTGACGGATAGGAAGGAAACTATGGCAATTTTGCAAAAAGATACCCACACCCCTCTCCACATTTGCAAATAAGGCCTTCCCTCGTTCATCCTTTTCCCCCACAAGATAAACTACTCATACAAATGCATCTTGATGTTCCGTGCAACGCATGGGCATCTTGCTAGTTGTTGCAAAAAGCCCATGTATGTGTGAGAGAGAGGGAGAGCGGAGGAGGACGGAGTGCATGTGTGACAAAGACACAAGTAGTGAGTGTGCGATAGGTATCAGCTTAAAATGAGGCGATAGTGTGTGTGTGTGCATGATCGAGAGGGCGTGTCTCAAGAAGGGCAGAAAAGCTACATAGATACAAGGAGCGGGAGAGAGACATGTATGCGATGGTGGAAGCACGAGTGTGCGGGTGTATAAACCTATCTAGAGGCTAGCTAGTCAATAAATGTTTGTGAGAGAAATACGAGTGGGGGTGCGAAAGCGAGAGTTTTGTGTGTGTGAGAGAGAGACGGTAGTCGGCAAGGGGAGTGGAAGCAGGAGTTGTGTGTGTGTGTCTGTGAGAGAGAGAGAGAGGAGACGGTAGTCGGGGTTGTCTGATCGGTAAACATATGAATGATGTCAGTCTGGGATGGAGACGAAAAGGAGACCGCAACAAATGTTGTGTCTACAGGAGAGAGAGAGTAATTTTAGTGGTATGAGTCATATGTAGAGACATATAGGGTGTGTGAGAGAATCCCATAGAGAGAAAGACAAAGTGAAAGACGAGTGGAGACTATGTGTGTGGCGGTGAAAAAGAAAGCTTAGGTACCGAGTGATACCAGAGAACAGTAGAGACGTGAGAGATAATGAAAACCGTGCAATGTATAATTATAGGGAGAGTGTGACACTTCTCAAGGGAGACGTCGAGAGACCATGTTTGCGAGGATAGGAGAAACATGAAGTGAGCGTGCGGGTGAGCTGGAGAAAAGAGAGTGATAGCTACCTGAAGGAGCATGCATGCGAGAGAGATGGGCGTGAAAGGAGTGAACAAAAAAGGGATTCAAATATTTGAATTCGAGATGATGATACATGTAATCCATACTCGAACCAAAATTGATCTATCAAACATGCATACTCATATGAATTCACGCACATCTATGTTATTTAATATGTAGATATTATTGATCCATACATTTTAGTAGAACATAATTTGGTTAATTTTTTTCGAATTCAACCTTAAGATTTCGAGATCATTGTATTTGTAAATCATATTATACATATAAAGGAGCAGAATTCTTTGTTGTGCTTTTGAAAGTATATATAAAAAATGATGTATATAGAATGTAATTCCAATTGAAAATGGATCCCGCCCGAAAAAAATAGTAGAATACAAACGGGATTCGAATTGAGTTGGCACGGTAAACGTGCACTGTGCAAAATTTGAACAAAGCGGGGAAAGTCGCAGTAACCGCCCAAAACCAAAATCTGTGAGATGGAAATCACTACTGCCTATCCCTGCCACGCAAAGCCTATCTGCTGGATTTCTATAGGTTTCGATAGGGGTAGGTTTGTAATTTCACCCAAACGTGACGTAACCGCCTCTCACCCGGATTCATACACGGTGGGCGCCAAAACACAGTGTGCCCTCGGCCGAAATCGACTCCCTCCCCGATTCATATTCATACACGGTGGGCGCCAAAAACAAACTCTCGTCGGCAAATATTCGGTGTATGCGAGATTACCGTCCTATCCCCAACCGACTAATGTTGCTGTGATGTAGTAGAAATTTG
The DNA here is from genome assembly GCF_018294505.1 of Triticum aestivum. Classification (NCBI taxonomy): domain Eukaryota; kingdom Viridiplantae; phylum Streptophyta; class Magnoliopsida; order Poales; family Poaceae; genus Triticum; species Triticum aestivum. Next base: position 437,266,334 of record NC_057813.1, on the reverse strand, counting down.
AAACGGGGGCTAAGTTTGTAAATTTCCTCGCATTTGAGACAAGCGCGCCCTGAATACATGGTTCCCCCTTCCTCTCTACCTCCCTTTTCCCCATTCGTACTCCGTGGGCGCCAAAACACCCTCTCCACCCCACCCTCCTCCGTCCGCCGCCGTCCGCCACCCCATCCACCGCCGTCCTCCTCCACCATGCCGGAGCTGATACCCCGACGCCGCCGTCCATTACAAGAGATCGACCTCTCTCATCCACGCCTTCGGACCGGGATCCTTGCATCCCGTCCTCTCGCTTCATCCCCGCCGTCGTCCACCTTGCCGGCGCCGCTCCTACGACCGTCTCGTCCACCGCGCCCCGCCGCCACCGTCTACCCTCCTAGATCTGCTTCCACGCCGCCGACAGCCATCGCTACCGCAGCACCGTCAAATTCTCAGCAGATGCGTACACGGCGCCGCACCAGAGGCGGTACTCTTTCGTATCTGCTCAACTTATTTATCGCAGCAAGAAAATAGATCGCCACTGCTTTACTCTGATTTCTTGTCTTGGTTGCGAAGTTGCCTTTGTCCGGTTTGCACCTTCAGATCCGCCATGGCACGCTCAACACTATACTCCCAATGCTTATGGTTTTCCCCTTTTATATTCCACACTAGTTAAATCACAGTAGACTAAATTTCAAAATTGGGTCAGTCGATTTTTCAGAGCTCGCCGGAGTTCGCCGGTGCGATCCAAGGGGCTCGGGTGGTTGTGGGGCCTCGCCGAACGAAGAAAACTCGACGCGGGTGGGGGTGGGGGTGGCGGAGGAACACAGGCGGTGGGGGCCGGTGGTCCGGCCGGCGGCCCGTGCGGTGTTCTGTATGGGAAGAATCAGAGACGAGGAAGAAGAAGGGTTAGGAGACGTAGGATCTTCATCCAACCGCCTGAAATGGTCGAGAGACAGCTGGGAGTTGCATTCTTAATGCGCTCTGGTTCATCATGTGTGGGCACTGCGCAACCAACATTTTATTATCCAAAATCTGCTTGCTCTTCTTTACCATGTTCCTCTTCCGTTCTTCTTTAATATGTACTCTCTCCGTTCCTAAATACAAGTCTTTGTATAGATTCCACCATGGACTACATATGGAGCAAAATGAGTGAATCTACACTCTAAAATGTATCTGGATACATCTGTATGTGATCCATAGTGGAAATCTCTACCAAGACTTATATTTTGGAACGGAGGGAGTATGCTAGTAGTACAGTATGTTCCTTGTACTGAAGATGAGCAGGGACATTTGCAGTGTAGAGGTCTATACGGTCGGTTGTGATGGACACTTTGAGCCTCTTTGATTCGTAGGATCTTGTAAACATAGGAATAGGATTTGTAGTGGCCTGCCCACTTGAATCCTATAAGAATAGCAAGGAAATGCGCGGAGCTGTGTCGCCTTTGAGAGTTACACTGATATTAACAGTACCGCACCTTCACTTGAAGAGAGCTGGTATCCGAAGCCTTTCTAGCCGTACCGGCAATACTAGCACATATATTCCAGCAAGTTCCACTTTGCTGATTTTACTCTGATGCTTAAGGTTTTCCCGTTATATCTACACTATGATCTGTGTAGCTGCTTTGTGTCGCACTAGCAGCAGTCCACTCTTGAAGCTAAACACTGCAATGACTTACAAAATTGGCACCAAGGCATTGAGTGCCATTCTGGATGCAATGAAACTCATACGCTCCCCACCTGTTGACTCTTGTTCAGAATATGATCCTAATGACTATTCTAACCTCGAGGAGTCAAAGGCAGATGGCCTGTCCTGTTCACCCATCAAGGTGCCTGTTCTAATTTGGCAATGTTTTATTGATTGCGGGTATCTTGCATATGTTGTCTTGCATTTCTTCTACTTTGTTGCACCGCCATCTGCTTAGTTTACTCATCATATATGTCGAGATGCCATGCCCATCCATTATCAATACATATTCCATCTGTCATCATACCATGTTTTTCCACTCAAATGTTGTTCGTGTGCATCAGACATCAAAAAGGAAGAGGGTGATTGCCGAACCTGAAGGAGCACCAGCAAAGTCCTTGAAAAACGTGGTGGTGCCGGAGAAATCAGACAGCACCCCACTTATATTGGCTGTACAACCAGTGACACAAAACGTAGGACCGACTCCAGCAGACTGTACCCATACTTCACTGGCCACACCACTAGCCCCACCACACAGGACCTGCACTCCAGCAAAAGGTATACCGATTTCATTTGCCATAGCACCAGCTGTACCACAGAAAAATCCCACTCCAGCAAAAAGTACAGCAAGTCCACCGGCCGAAGACCTATCCCAACTGCAGAGACGGCCAATTCCTGCAGATTGGAACCCCATTCCATTTATTCCCAGTTTAAAAGACAATGCTTTCAATGTTGTTAGGGACTACGTGCATATATTCCCATCATGGGAAGATTATTGTGAAGACAAACACCATTTTCACATCTTCCTGTCCAACTTACGTGTAAGTGCTATTATTCATGGTTATTATTTTCCTGTTTTCTGCTGATTGAACACATCAATGATTTACATTACATTGTTGTAACTAGGCGAGGGTCAATCTGGATAGTCATGACGAGCAAAGCTTGCTTGTGCTTTTCAAGGAAGCATTGCAGCAGTATCGGTGTTACCTGAGGAAATCACACTTTGGTGGCAAGTCTATAAACGAATTTCCGGTGAAGTCTCCTGTGCTAAATTTAGAAGACATTGAATGGAAAAACCTTGTTATGCACTGGTCTCGTTCCCAGGATGAGGTACTGTCTATGAAATCACATGACAATTTGAACTTCTACTTTTCCGCATGTGCCTTACGGATCTTTTTTGCAGGAAATCTGCTCGAAGAAGAATTCCGGTTTGAAAAGAACGACAGGATATCGCAAATATGCTGCCCGCTGCTTTGCTCTTGTTAGTACCTGTTGTCCTGTATCACTGTACTTGCATACATACCTGGTTCATTATGTGACAGCAGTATGCATGATAGCTTGCTTATCAATTGTTCGCTCCAAATTATCTGATCTGTATGAATGGTTACATTAGTGTAGAATATATCCAATGCCAATGTTTTTTAGCTCTGCATTGTTCTTGTAAGTACATGTTGTCCTTTATCAGTGTACTTATAATGACAGGTAGTTGTTCATGTACCATCACTCTGCAGCTTATTTTCCTTTGCCCTCCATTTTCTACACATCAGATCTATATTTACTCTTACCATAAGGTTGGTACTGAAGAAGTTTAGCTGTGCATTGCTCTTGGCTGTACCTTTTGCCTGTATCGCTGCACTTACATTTATAGCTACTTGGTTATGTAGCATCACTCTTCATCTTATCTTAAATATTCTCCATTTTTTCGTATATTATCACATCTATATTTACTCTTAACAAAATGTAGAATAAAGGCAATGCTTATGAAGAAGATTCTGTGGTAAACTTCTTGAATTGCCCCCCCCATCAGCATGGACAAGGCCTTTATAGAGCCTGTCTTCACCAATAATGTAAGTTTGTCCATCTCAAGCCTTCAAACTTTGTTGTATATATTTGGTTAGGCATGACTGCAACAGCTGTTTATTTTTGGTGTTTGCATCAAATTGCATGTTTAAAGTTTATTATGTAGTTCATAAACAAAAGTTTGTCCTTTCTCAATTTAAGTTTTCAGTTGTACAACCAAGTTCCTTATTCATACCATGTAAATTAAACTATACAGAGCAAGTGATCTTCTTTTGCACTGCATGTATGCTTCTGTTCTTCATCCGTAATCCAGTGGTGTGGTGAACCTACCCACTACAGCACAATGTCATATTCTGCAATGTCTTAACTATGAACAATGTCATATCATTCTACTACTCCCTCCGTCCGAAAATACTTGTCATTGAAATGGATGTATCTAGATGTATTTTAGTTCTAGACACATCCATTTTGATGACAAGTAATTCCGGACGGAGGGAGTATTATTTAAACCGTCTCTTTATTTGCCAATCTGAAATGGGATAAATTGACAGCACACTAACCATTGATACTTATGAGTTCTTGATCTGTAATCCAGTGGTGTCGTGAAGCTGCCAACTCCTTCACAATGTCATTTCCTGCCATGTCTTGACCTGAACAATACCATATTGTGTTAATGCAATTTTAAACTGTGTCACTTTATTCGTCAGTAAGAAATGTGATGAATTGTCAGCACTGATACTTTTATGTGCAAAACCTGTCATCTGTCTGCTTGTTTATCTTTCAGAGTGAGGAAGATTTAAGTGTTGAACAAGCGCAGTCTCATCATCTTGCTCAGCTGCTTGCGCTGCAGCTCCCCAGCAGGGCTAACCTTTCTTGAACTCTATTGAAGTGCTGTCGGTTTTGTATATTATTTTGTCGGCGTGTTTATTTGCACTGGTGGCGATCTTTGATGCCCAGTGTATGTAATCTGTTGTCTGCTTGTGCTTTATTATCATAGTGGCGAACTTTGATGCCCAGTGGATGTAATATGTTGTAATTTCTTTATTGTATAGTCTAGGTTTTTTCTTATTCACGATGCTGCAGTTATTTTACTGTATATATATCCTGTCTTCGCAGTAAACCGGCCAAACCGTAAAATTACGGTACATAATCGGGCCGTCATGCAATCACGATGTAGGTTGGGCCTGAAACGTGCCGAACAGCTAACGGGCCGGCAGCAGCCCGAAATGAACCCCGGCCCATGATTGTGCGAATCAAATCACGGGCTTTTAACAGGCCAAAATTGTCTCGGTCCTTGTTTGGCCCAATCAGATATCGGCTGCGAGCAGGCCGGATGCAAACCGGGCCGTAGTTAGGCCCAACTATATGACGGGCATTTAACAGGCCGAAATTAATATAGGGCCGAAATGTTAAACGGGCCCTTAAGAGGCCAAAACTAATATCAGGCCGAATTACTAAGTGGGCCTTTAGCAAGTGGGCCCAAAAGCATAGTGTCCAGTTGACGGGCCGAATCTGATATGGGCCATAATTGAGCCCATAGCCTCTTAAAGGGCCGGACCTGATCTGGGCCGTAATTTGGCCCAGAACGTGGTAGGCTTTTAACGGGCCGGATCTCATATGGGCCACTATTAGGCCCGGAACGTGGCAGGCCATTAATGGACCGGATCAAATATGGGCCGGCATTTGGCCCAAAACATGGCAGCCAGTTAATGGGCCGGCCTACTAGGGTCCTCAAATTCTTGTGGGCCTACAGCTGGGCCGGCCCATTAATGTCGGCGAAATCTCGTGGGCCTTTAGCCGGGCCGGCCCATTATGATCCGCAAGAATCTTGTGGGCCTTTACCTGGGCCGGCCCATTATGGCACACAAAAATCTTGTGGGCCTTTACCTGGGCCGGCCCATTATGGCCCGCAAAATCTTGTGGGCCTTTAGCTGGGCCAGCCCATTATGGTCCGCAAAATCTCGTGGGCCTTTAGCTGGGCCGGCCCATTATGGTCCGCAAAATCTTGTGGGCCTTTAGTTGGGCCGGCCCATTTAAACTTGATGGGCCGGTCCACGTGTCAACATATCATAGGCGCGTCTCGCCCATTGGATGAGTGACACCTGTGCCAGCGCGGACCTGACACGTGTCTCCTCCAGCCAATGATGATTTTACACGTGGAAAATCCCCATTGGTCGGGGCTGTTAACGGGTTATCGGATCCAAAACCCGACCCGATAGCTTAACGGCGTTCCGTTACGGTGGATGCCACGTGTCGGTCACCCTTGACGAAAGCACTTCTGTGACGCGCGATTTATCGTCATGGAAGTGGACACTTCCGTGATGATAATTTTGGTAATGTCATGGAACACTTCTACGATAGCACAGGTATGACTATCTTGATTCTGTCATAAATTTGTCATGGATGTACATGCATGACAAAAAACGCGACCTACTGTGACAAACATGTATCATCACGGAAGTGTATTTTTTGTAGTGAATTAGCGGTCATTAATGCTTCTCGTACTACTCCTTGGTATGCTGATTATGCTAATTACATTGTTACTAAATTTATACCACCTAGTTTCACATACCAGCAAAAGAAAAAGTTCTTTTATGATTTAAGACATTACTTCTAGGATGACCCACACCTTTATAAAGAAGGAGTAGATGGTGTTATTAGATGTTGTGTACCTGAGCATGAACAGGAACAGATCCTATGCAGGTGTCACTCTGAATCGTATGGAGGACACCATGCTGGAGAAAGAACTGCACATAAGGTATTGCAATCCGGTTTTTATTGGCCTACTCTCTTCAAAGACGCTAGTAAGTTTGTCTTGTCTTGTAATGAATGTCAAAGAATTGGTAATATTAGTAGACGTCAAGAAATGCCTATGAATTATTCTCTTGTTATTGAACCATTTGATGTTTGGGGCTTTGATTATATGGGACCTTTTCATGCCTCTAATGGTTACACACATATTTTAGTTGCTGTTGATTACGTTACTAAGTGGGTAGAAGCTATTCCAACTAGCAGTGCTGATCATAACACTTCTATTAAAATGCTTAAAGAAGTTATTTTTCTGAGGTTTGGAGTCCCTAGATATCTTATGATTGATGGTAGTTCACATTTTATTCATGGCGCTTTCCGTAAGATGCTTGCTAAGTATGATGTTAATCATAGAATCGCATCTCCTTATCACCCGCAGTCTAAGTGGTCAAGTAGAGTTGAGCAATAGAGAGCTCAAATTAATTTTGCAAAAGACTGTGAATAGATCTTGAAAGAATTGGTCCAAGAAACTTGATGATGCATTATGGGCCTATAGAACTGCATATAAAAATCCTATGGGTATGTCTCCGTATAAGATGGTTTATGGAAAAGCATGTCACTTACCTCTTGAACTTGAACATAAAGCATATTGGGCTATTAAATAGCTCAACTATGACTTCAAACTTGCCGGTGAGAAGAGGTTATTTGATATTAGCTCACTTGATGAATGGAGAACCCAAGCCTATGAGAATGCCAAGATGTTCAAAGAAAAAGTCAAACGCTGGCATGACAAATGGATACAAAAGTGAGAATTTAACGTAGGTGATTATGTGTTATTATTCAACTCTCATTTAAGATTTTTTGCAGGAAAACTTCTCTCTAAATGGGAAGGTCCTTACGTTATCGAGGAGGTCTATCGTTCCGGTGCCATAAAAATCAACAACTTTGAAGGCACAAGTCTGAGGGTGGTGAATGGTCAAAGAATCAAACATTATATCTCAGGTAATCCTATCAATGTTGAAACTAATATTATTGAAACCATAACCCCGGAGGAATACATAAGGGACACTTTCCAGAACGTTTCAGACTCCGAAAAGGAATAGGTATGTGGTACGGTAAGTAAAGCGACTCCAAAACAATTCTAATGGCAATTTTTCTCCGTTTTGGAATATTTAAGAATTTTGGAAAGCAAGAAGTAATCCGGGAAGGACGCAAGGCCTCCACGAGGGTGGAGGGTGCGCCCACCCTTCCTAGGCGCGCCCCCCTATCTTGTGGCCACCTCATGTGCCTCCCGGACTCCTTTTCTTGCACGTTACGTATTTTGGTCGGTAAAAATTCATTATATAATCTCCCGAAGGTTTTGACCACCGTATCACGCAATTATCTTCTAATTTTGTTTTGATCTGTTTCTATTACAGATTTAGAGCAATATGTCGTCTCAGGATTTGGAAGGGGAGATCTATGTGGCTGATTACCTTGCAGACCCTAAGGTCTACGGGGACTTGGAGCATGGTGGCTGGACCACTGAAGAAGAGGAAGACTATGAGCCTAAGGGAAAGGAGGAGACGAGTTCAGACGAAGACGAAGCCCTGTTACCTCAACCTGGGGACATGCATGTGGAGTTTAAAAAGTCAAGCCTCCCTGATATAGCAAAGAAGCCAAAGATCAATTTTATCCCTTTTCATCTCTTGCAGGAAAATAAACGGGAACTATGCAAAAGAATATTAAACCTTGAGCAAGAGATCGATGACCTAAAGGAGCAAAATATTATCCTCAAGCGTAAATTGAGGAAGAAGGCTACATCATCAACAACTCCTACTTCACCACCTCCAGGACATAATCACATGGGTATGGGCACTCCCCTTGGCAACTACCAAGCTTGGGGGAGGTGCCCCGGTATCGTATCACCATCACACTCCTGTCTTTACCGTTTTACTTAGTTCGATCCTTTTAGTAATATCTTGATCTAGTAGATTAAAGCTTTGGTATGAAGTAGTTTTGAGTTTTGCTTTGTGATCTCTTTATGTAATCGAGTCCGTGAGCTATCTATAATAAAGTTTAGTGTTGAGTCAAGGGCTTTGCTATATTGCTATGATCTTGAGAAGGTAGAAAGAATAAAAAGAATAAAAGAGTTCATATTGATCTTATGGATAGTAATGACTTCACATATAAAAAGTATGAGACATAAAAGTTGTTGAGAGTTGACAAACGTAGTTTTGGTCATCGTTGCAATTAATAGGAAGTAATAAGGAAAGAGAGGTTTTCACATACAAATATACTATCTTGGACATCTTTTATGATTGTGAGCACTCATTAAGTATACATGCTAAAAGAGTTGATGTTGGACAAGGAAGACAACGTAATGGTTTATGATTTCTCACATCTCAGTTAAAGTATATTGTCATTGATCTTCCCAACATGTTGAGCTTGCCTTTCCCCCTCATGCTAGCCAAAATTCCTTGCACCAAGTAGAGATACTACTTGTGCTTCCAAATATTCTTAAACCCAGTTTTGCCATGAGAGTCCACCATACCTACCTATGGATTAAGTAAGATCCTTCAAGTAAGTTGTCATGTTGCAAGCAATAAAAATTGCTCTCTAAATATGTATGAGTTATTAGTGCGGAGAAAATAAGCTTTATACGATCATGTGATATGGATGTAATAAAAGCGACAGACTGCATAATAAAGGTTCATATCACAAGTGGCAATATAAAGTGACTTTCTTTTGCATTAAGATTTTGTGCATCCAACCCTAAAAGCACATGACAACCTCTGCTTCCCTCTATGCAAGGCCTATCTTTTACTTTATGTTTTTACTCCATGCAAGAGTCAAGGTGATCTTCACCTTTCCCTTTTTCATTTTATCCTTTGGCAAGCTCCTCGTGTTTGAAAGATCCTGATATATATATATATCCAATTGGATGTAAGTTAGCATGAATTATTATTGTTGACATCACCCAAAGGTGAATATGTTGGGAGGTGAAACAATAAGCCTCTATCTTTCTCTGTTCCGATTGAAACTCCGTAACCATAAGTATTGCGTGAGTGTTAGCAATTGTAGAAGATTATATGATAGTTGAGTATGTGGACTTGCTGAAAAGCTCTATTCTTGACTCTTTCTGATGTTATGATAAATTGCAATTGCTTCAATGACCGAGATTATGGTTTGTTAGTTCTCAATGAAGTTTCTAAACCATACTTGACATTGTGAATTGATTGTTACTTGAGCATAAGAAACCATATGACAAAATCTATATATGTTGCTGTTATAAGAATGATCATGATGCCCTCATGTCCGTATTTTATTTTTATCAACACCTCTATCTCTAAACATGTGGACATATTTTTCGATTTCGGCTTCTGCTTGAGGACAAGCAAGGTCTAAGCTTGGGGGGAGTCGATACGTCCATTTTGCATCATGCTTTTTATATCAATATTTATTGCATTATGGGCTGTTATTACACATTATGTCTCAATACTTATGGCTATTCTCTCTTATTTTACAAGGTTTAAAATGAAGAGGGGGAATGCCGGCAGCTAGAATTCTGGCTGGAAAAGGAGCAAATATTGGAAACCTATTCTGCACAGCTCCAAAAATCATGAATCTACACGGAAGTTATTTTTGGAATTAATAAGAATTATTGAGCTAAGAAAACACCAGAGGGGGCCCACACCCTGGCCAGGAGGGTGGGGGGCGCGCCCACCCCTACTAGGCGCGCCCCCTGTCTCCTGGGCCCCCTGGTCGCCCTCCGGTGCCCATCTTATGCTATATGAAGGCTTTTACCATGGAAAAAATCATAAGCAAGCTTACGGGATGAAACTCCGCCGCCACGAGGCGGAACCTTGGCGGAACCAATCTAGGGCTCTAACAGAGCTGTTCTGCCGGGGAAACTTCCCTCTGGGAGGGGGAAATCATCACCATCATCATCACCAATGATCCTCTCATCGGGAGGGGGTCAATCTCCATCAACATCTTCACCAGCACCATCTCCTCTCAAAACCCTAGTTCATCTCTTGTATCCAATCTTGTATCCAAACCACAAATTGGTACATGTGGGTTGCTAGTAGTGTTGATTACTCCTTGTAGTTGATGCTAATTGGTTTACTTGGTGGAAGATTGATGACCCACAAGTATAGGGCATCTATCGTAGTCCTTTTGATAAGTAAGAGTGTCGAACCCAACGAGGAGCATAAGGAAATGATAAGCGGTTTTCAGCAAGGTATTCTCTGCAAGTACTGAAATAAGTGATAACAGATAGTTTTGTGATAAGATAAATTGTAACGAGCAACACGTAACAAAAGTAATGCAGCAAGGTGGCCCAATCCTTTTTGTAGCAAAGGACAAGCCTGGACAAACTCTTGTAATAGGAAAAGCGCTCCCGAGGACACATGGGAATATTGTCAAGCTAGTTTTCATCACGCTCATATGATTCGCGTTCGGTACTTTGATAATTTGATATGTGGGTGGACCGGTGCTTGGGTATTGCCCTTACTTGGACAAGCATCCCACTTATGATTAACCTCTATTGCAAGCGTCCGCAACTACAACAAAAGTATTAAGGTAAACCTAACCATAGCATGAAACATATGGATCCAAATCAGCCCCTTACGAAGCAACGCATAAACTAGGGTTTAAGCTTCTGTCACTCTAGCAATGCATCATCTACTTACTACTTCCCAATGCCTGCCTCTAGGCCCAAATAATGGTGAAGTGTTATGTAGTCGACATTCACATAACACCACTAGAGGTTAGACAACATACATCTTATCAAAATATCGAACGAATACCAAATTCACATGACTACTAATAGCAAGACTTCTCCCTTGTCCTCAGGAACAAACGTAATTACTCACAAAGCATATTCATGTTCATAATCAGAGGGGTAATAATATGCATAAAGGATCTGAACATATGATCTTCCACCAAGTAAACCAACTAGCATCAACTACAAGGAGTAATCAACACTACTAGCAACCTACTAGCACCAATCCCGGACTTGGAGACAAGAATTGGATACAAGAGATGAACTAGGGTTTGGAGATGAGATGGTGCTGGTGAAGATGTTGATGGAGATTGCCCTCTCCCGATGAGAGGAGCGTTGGTGATGATGATGACGATGATTTCCCCCTCCCGGAGGGAAGTGACCCCGGCAGAACAGCTCGGCCGGAGCCCTAGATTGGTTCCGCCAAGGTTCCGCCTCGTGGCGGTGAAGTCTCGTCCCGAAAGGTTGCTTCTGATTTTTTTTCTCATCGAAAGACTTCATATAGGAGAAGATGGGCATCGGAGAGCCACCAGGGGGCCCACGAGGTAGGGGCGTGCCCAGGGGGGAGGGGCGCGCCCCCCACCCTCGTGAGCAGGGTGTGGGCCCCCTGGCCTTCATCTTTGGTGACGATTTTTCTTTATTTATTTTAAGATATTCCGTGGAGTTTCAGGACTTTTGGAGTTGTGCAGAATAGGTCTCCAATATTTGCTCCTTTTCCAGCCAGAATTCCAGCTGCCGGCATTCCCCCTCTTCATGGTAAACCTTGTAAGATAAGAGAGAATAGCCATAAGTATTTTGACATATCGTGAAATAACAGCCCATAATGCGATAAATATCGATATAAAAGCATGATGCAAAATGGACGTATCAAAGATCATATGTTCAGATCCTTAATGCATATTAATACTCCTCTGATTATGTACATGAATATGCTTTGTGAGTAGTTACTTTTGTTCTTGAGGACATGGGTGAAGTCTTGCTATTAGTAGTCATGTGAATTTGGTATTTGTTTGATATTTTTATGAGATGTATGTTGTCTCTCCTCTAGTGGTGTTATGTGAACGTTGACTACATGACACTTCACCATTATTTGGGTCTAGAGGAAGGCATTGGGAAGTAATAAGTAGATGATGGGTTGCTAGAGTGACAGAAGCTTAAACCCTAGTTTATGCGTTGCTTCCTAAGTGAAGGAAATATGCCCTAGAGGCAATAATAAAGTTATTATTTATTTCCTCATATCATGATAAATGTTTATTATTCATGCTAGAATTGTATTAACCGCAAACATGATACATGTGTGAATACATAGACAAACACATAGTCACCAGTATGCCTCTACTTGACTAGCTCATTAATCAAAGATGGTTATGTTTCCTGACCATAGACATGTGTTGTCATTTGATTAATGGGATCACATCATTAGGAGAATGATGTGGTTGACATGACCCATTCCGTTAGCCTAGCACTTGATCGTTTAGTATACTTCTATTGCTTTCTTCATGACTTATACAAAGTTCCTACAACTATGAGATTGTGCAACTCCCGTTTACCGGAAGAACACTTTGTGTGCTACCAAACATCGCAACGTAACTGAGTGATTATAAAGGTGCTCTACAGGTGTTTCCGAAGGTACATGTTGGTTTGGCATAATTCGAGATTAGGATTTGTCACTCCGATCGTCGGAGAGGTATCTCTGGGCCCTCTCGGTAATACTCATCACCTAAGCCTTGCAAGCATGTAACTAATGAGTTAGTTATGAGATGACGTATTACGGAACGAGTAAAGAGACTTGTCGGTAACGAGATTGAACTAGGTATTGGATACCGACGATCAAATCTCGGGCAAGTAACATACCGATGACAAAGGGAACGAAGTATGTTGTTATGCGGTTTGACCGATAAAGATCTTCGTAGAATATGTAGGAACCAATATGGGCATCCAGGTCCCGCTATTGTTTATGGACCGAGAATGGTTTTAGGTCATGTCTACATAGTTCTCGAACCCGTAGGGTCCGCACGCTTAACGTTTCGATGACAGTTTTATTATGAGTTTATAAGTTTTGATGTACCGAAGTTTGTTTGGAGTCCCGGATGTGATCACAGACATGACGAGGAGTCTCGGAATGGTCGAGACATAAAGATTGATATATTGGACGACTATATTCGGACACCAGAAAGGTTCCGGGAGTTTTCGGAGAAAACCGGAGTGCCGGGGGGGTTACCGGAACCCCCCGGGAGAGTTAATGGGCCACAAGGGCCTAGGTGGGAAGAGAGAGGGGCAGCCAGGGTGGGCCGCGCGCCCCCTCTCCCTCTGGTCCGAATTGGACTAGGAGGGGGGGCGGCGCCCCCCTTTCCTTCCCCCTCTCTCCCCCTTCCTTCCCCCTCCTAGTAGGTGTAGGAAAGGAGGAATCCTACTCCTACTAGGAGGAGGATTCCTCCTCCCTTAGCGCGCCCAAAGGGGCCGGCCGGACTCCCCCCTCCCTCCTTTATATACGGGGGCAGGGGGCACCCCATAGACACACAAGTTGATCTACGGATCGTTCCTTAGCCGTGTGCGGTGCCCCCTTCCACCATATTCCACCTCGGTCATATCGTCGCGAAGCTTAGGCGAAGCCCTGTGCCGGTAGTACATCAAGATTGTCACCACGCCGTCGTGCTGACGGAACTCTCCCTTGACACTCGGCTGGATCGGAGTTCGAGGGACATCATCAAGCTGAACGTGTGCTGAACTCGGAGGCTCCGTACGTTCGGTGCTTGGATCGGTCGGATCGTGAAGACGTACGACTACATCAACCGCGTTGTGCTAATGCTTCCGCTTACGGTCTATGAGGGTACGTGGACGTACACTCTCCCCTCTTGTTGCTATATCATCACCATGATCTTGCGTGTGCGTAGGAATTTTTTTGAAATTACTGCGTTTCCCAACAATGGTATCAGAGCCTAGGTTTTATGCGTTGATGTTATATGCACGAGTAGAACACAAGTGAGTTGTGGACGATATAAGTCATACTGCCTACCAGCATGTCATACTTTGGTTCAGCGGTATTGTGAGATGAAGCAGCCCGGACCGACATTACGCGTACGCTTACGCGAGACTGGTTTCACCGTTACGAGCACTTGTGCTTAAAGGTGGCTGGCGGGTGTCTGTCTCTCTCACTTTAGTTGAACCGAGTGTGGCTACGCCCGGTCCTTGTGAAGGTTAAAACGGAGTCTATTTGACAAACTATCGTTGTGGTAAGAACGGTTCTGGCTAAGCCCGTAGCAGCCACGTAAAATTTGCAACAACAAAGTAGAGGACGTCTAACTTGTTTTTGCAGGGCATGTTGTGATGTGATATGGTCAAGACGTGATGCTATATTTTATTGTATGAGATGATCATGTTTTGTAACCGAAGTTATCGGTAACTGGCAGGAGCCATATGGTTGTCGCTTTATTGTATGAAATGCAAACGCCCTATAATTGCTTTACTTTATCACTAAGCGGTAGCGATAGTCGTACAAGCAATAGATGGTGTAACGACAACGATGCTACGATGGAGATCAAGGTGTCGCGCCGGTGATGATGGTGATCATGACGGTGCTTCGAAGATGAAGATCACAAGCACAAGATGATGATGGCCATATCATATCACTCATATTGATTGCATGTGATGTTTATCCTTTATGCATCTTATCTTGCTTTGTTTGACGGTAGCATTTTAAGATGATATCTCACTAAAATTATCAAGAAGTGTTCTCCCTGAGTATGCACCGTTGCCAAAGTTCGTCGTGCCGAGACACCACGTGATGATCGGGTGTGATAAGCTCTACGTCCATCTACAACGGGTGCAAGCCAGTTTTGCACACGCAGAATACTCAGGTTAAACTTGACGAGCCTAGCATATGCAGATATAGCCTCGGAACACAGAGACCGAAAGGTCGAGCGTGAATCATATAGTATATATGATCAACATAGTGATGTTCACCATTGAAAACTACTCCATCTCACGTGATGATCGGTTATGGTTTAGTTGATTTGGATCACGTGATCACTTAGATGACTAGAGAGATGTCTGTCTAAGTGGGAGTTCTTAAGTAATATGATTAATTGAACTTAAATTTGTCATGAACTTAGTACCTGATAGTATCTTGCTTGTCTATGTTTGTTTGTAGATAGATGGCTCGTGTTGTTGTTCCATTGAATTTTAATGCGTTCCTTGAGAAAGCAAAGTTGAAAGATGATGGTAGCAATTACACGGACTGGGTCCGTAACCTGAGGATTATCCTCATTGCTGCACAGAAGAGTTACGTCCTGGAAGCACCGCTGGGTGCCAGGCCTGCTGCTGATGCAACTGACGACGTTAAGAACGTCTGGCAGAGCAAAGCTGATGACTACTCTATAGTTCAGTGTGCCATGCTTTACGGCTTGGAGCTGGGTCTTCAACGACGTTTTGAACGTCATGGAGCATATGAGATGTTCCAGGAGTTGAAGTTAATATTTCAAGCAAATGCTCGGATTAAGAGATATGAAGTCTCCAATAAGTTCTACAGCTGCAAGATGGAGGAGAATAGTTCTGTCAGTGAACACATACTCAGAATGTCTGGGTATAACAATCACTTGATTCAACTGGGAGTTAATCTTCCTGATGATAGTGTCATTGACAGAATTCTCCAATCACTGCCACCAAGCTACAAGAGCTTTGTGATGAACTATAATATGCAAGGGATGAACAAGACTATTCCCGACCTCTTCGCGATGCTGAAAGCCGCGGAGGTAGAAATCAAGAAGGAGCATCAAGTGTTGATGATCAATAAGACCACTAGTTTCAAGAAGAAGGGCAAAGGGAAGAAGAAGGGGAACTTCAAGAAGAACAGCAAGCAAGTTGCTGCTCAAGAGAAGAAACCCAAGTCTGGACCTAAGCCTGAAACTGAGTGCTTCTACTGCAAGCAGACTGGACACTGGAAGCGGAACTGCCGCAAGTATTTGGCGGATAAGAAGGATGGCAAAGTGAGCAAAGGTATATGTGATATACATGTTATTGATGTGTACCTAACTAGAGCTCGTAGTAGCACCTGGGTATTTGATACTGGTTCTGTTGCTAATATTTGCAACTCGAAACAGGGACTAAGGAATAAGCGAGCACTGGCCAAGGACGAGGTGACGATGCGCGTGGGAAACGGTTCCAAAGTCGATGTGATCGCGGTCGGCACGCTACCTCTACATCTACCTTCGGGATTAGTTTTAGACCTGAATAATTGTTATTTGGTGCCAGCGTTGAGCATGAACATTATATCTGGATCTTGTTTGATGCGAGACGGTTATTCATTTAAATCAGAGAATAATGGTTGTTCTATTTATATGAGTAATATCTTTTATGGTCATGCACCCTTGAAGAGTGGTCTGTTTTTATTAAATCTCGATAGTAGTGATACACATATTCATAATGTTGAAGCCAAAAGATGCAGAGTTGATAATGATAGTGCAACTTATTTGTGGCACTGTCGTTTAGGTCATATCGGTGTAAAACACATGAAGAAACTCCATAATGATGGACTTCTGGAATCACTTGATTATGAATCACTTGGTACTTGCGAACCGTGCCTCATGGGCAAGATGACTAAAACACCATTCTCCGGAACTATGGAGAGAGCAACAGATTTGTTGGAAATCATACATACAGATGTATGTGGACCGATGAATGTTGAGGCTCGTGGCGGATATCGTTATTTTCTCACCTTCACAGATGATTTGAGCAGATATGGGTATATCTACTTAATGAAGCACAAATCTGAAACATTTGAAAAGTTCAAAGAATTTCAGAGTGAAGTGGAAAATCATCGTAACAAGAAAATAAAGTTTCTACGATCTGATCGTGGAGGAGAATATTTGAGTTACGAGTTTGGTTTACATTTGAAACAATGCGGAATAGTTTCGCAACTCACACCACCTGGAACACCACAACGAAATGGTGTGTCCGAACGTCGTAATCGTACTTTACTTGATATGGTGCGATCTATGATGTCTCTTACCGATTTACCGCTATCATTTTAGGGGTTATGCTTTAGAGACGGCCGCATTCACGTTAAATAGGGCACCATCTAAATCCGTTGAGACGACGCCTTATGAACTGTGGTTTGGCAAGAAACCAAAGTTGTCGTTTCTTAAAGTTTGGGGCTGCGATGCTTATGTGAAGAAACTTCAACCAGATAAGCTCGAACCCAAATCGGAGAAATGTGTCTTCATAGGATACCCAAAAGAGACTGTTGGGTACACCTTCTATCACAGATCCGAAGGCAAGACATTCGTTGCTAAGAATGGATCCTTTCTAGAGAAGGAGTTTCTCTCGAAAGAAGTGAGTGGGAGGAAAGTAGAACTTGATGAGATAACTGTATCTACTCCCTTATTGGAAAGTAGTTCATCACGAGAACCAGTTCCTGTGACGACTACACCAATTAGTGAGGAAGTTAATGATATTGATCATGAAACTTCAGATCAAGTTTCTCCTGAACCTCGTAGGTCTACCAGAGTAAGATCCACACCAGAGTGGTATGGTAATCCTATTCTGGAAGTCATGTTACTTGACCATGATGAACCTACGAACTATGAGGAAGCGATGATGAGCCCAGATTCCGCAAAATGGCTAGAGGCCATGAAATCTGAGATGGGATCCATGTATGAAAACAAAGTATGGACTTTGGTTGACTTGCACGATGATCGGCAAGCCATTGAGAATAAATGGATCTTTAAGAAGAAGACTGACGCTGATGGTAATGTTACTGTCTATAAAGCTCGACTTGTTGCGAAAGGTTTTCGACAAGTTCAAGGGGTTGACTACGATGAGACTTTCTCACCCGTAGCGATGCTTAAGTCTGTCCGAATCATGTTGGCTATTGCTGCATTTCATGATTATGAAATTTGACAAATGGATGTCAAGACTGCATTCTTGAATGGATTTCTAGAAGAAGAGTTGTATATGATGCAGACGGAAGGTTTTGTTGATCCAAAAGGTGCTGACAAAGTGTGCAAGCTCCAGCGTTCCATTTATGGACTGGTGCAAGCATCTCGGAGTTGGAATAAACGCTTTGATAGTGTGATCAAAGCATATGGTTTTATACAGACTTTTGGAGAAGCCTGTATTTACAAGAAAGTGAGTGGGAGCTCTGTAGCATTTCTAGTTTTATATGTTGATGACATATTATTAATTGGAAATGATATAGAATTTCTGGATAGCATAAAGGGATACTTGAATAAAAGTTTTTCAATGAAAGACCTCGGGGAAGCTGCTTACATATTGGGCATCAAGATCTATAGAGATAGATCAAGACGCTTAATAGGACTTTCACAAAGCACATACCTTGACAAAATTTTGAAAAAGTTCAAAATGGATCAGGCAAAGAAAGGATTCTTGCCTGTACTACAAGGTGTGAAGTTGAGTCAAGCTCAATGCCCGACCACGGCAGAAGATAGAGAGAAAATGAAAAATGTTCCCTATGCTTCAGCCATAGGCTCTATCATGTATGCAATGCTGTGTACCAGACCTGACGTATGCTTAGCAATAAGTTTGGCAGGAAGGTACCAAAGTAATCCAGGAGTGGATCATTGGACAGCGGTCAAGAACATCCTGAAATACCTGAAAAGGACTAAGGATATGTTTCTCGTATATGGAGGTGACAAAGAGCTAGTCGTAAATGGTTACATCGATGCAAGCTTTGACACTGATCCGGACGATTCTAAATCGCAGACCGGATACGTGTTTTTATTAAACGGTGGAGCTGTAAGTTGGTGCAGTTCTAAACAAAGCGTCGTGGCGGGATCTACATGTGAAGCGGAGTACATAGCTGCTTCTGAAGCAGCAAATGAAGGAGTCTGGATGAAGGAGTTCATTTCCGATCTAGGTGTCATACCTAGTGCATCGGGACCAATGAAGATCTTCTGTGACAATACTGGAGCAATTGCCTTGGCAAAGGAATCCAGATTTCACAAGAGGACCAAGCACATCAAGAGACGCTTCAATTCCATTCGGGACCAAAACCAAGTGGGAGACATAGAGATTTGCAAGATACATACGGATCTGAATGTTGCAGACCCGTTGACTAAGCCTCTCTCACGAGCAAAACATGATCAGCACCAAGACTCCATGGGTGTTAGAATCATTACTATGTAATCTAGATTATTGACTCTAGTGCAAGTGGGAGACTGAAGGAAATATGCCCTAGAGGCAATAATAAAGTTATTATTTATTTCCTCATATCATGATAAATGTTTATTATTCATGCTAGAATTGTATTAACCGGAAACATGATACATGTGTGAATACATAGACAAACACATAGTCACTAGTATGCCTCTACTTGACTAGCTCATTAATCAAAGATGGTTATGTTTCCTGACCATAGACATGTGTTGTCATTTGATTAATGGGATCACATCATTAGGAGAATGATGTGGTTGACATGACCCATTCCGTTAGCCTAGCACTTGATCGTTTAGTATACTGCTATTGCTTTCTTCATGACTTATACAAAGTTCCTACAACTATGAGATTGTGCAACTCCCGTTTACCGGAAGAACACTTTGTGTGCTACCAAACGTCGCAACGTAACTGGGTGATTATAGAGGTGCTCTACAGGTGTTTCCGAAGGTACATGTTGAGTTGGCATAATTCGAGATTAGGATTTGTCACTCCGATCGTTAGAGAGGTATCTCTGGGCCCTCTCGGTAATACTCATCACCTAAGCCTTGCAAGCATGTAACTAATGAGTTAGTTATGAGATGACGTATTACGGAACGAGTAAATAGACTTGTCGGTAACGAGATTGAACTAGGTATTGGATACCGACGATCAAATCTCGGGCAATTAACATACCGATGACAAAGGGAACAAAGTATGTTGTTATGCGGTTTGACCGATAAAGATCTTCGTAGAATATGTAGGAACCAATATGGGCATCCAGGTCCCGCTATTGGTTATTGACCGAGAATGGTTTTAGGTCATGTCTACATAGTTCTCGAACCCGTAGGGTCCGCACGCTTAACGTTTCGATGATAGTTTTTTTATGAGTTTATAAGTTTTGATGTACCGAAGTTTGTTAGGAGTCCCGGATGTGATCACGGACATGACGAGGAGTCTCGGAATGGTCGAGACATAAAGATTGATATATTGGACGACTATATTCGGACACCGGAAAGGTTCCGGGAGTTTTCGGAGAAAACCGGAGTGCCGGGGGGTTACCGGAACCCCCCGGGAGAGTTAATGGGCCACAAGGGCCTAGGTGGGAAGAGAGAGGGGCGGCCAGGGTGGGCCGCGCGCCCCCTCTCCCTCTGGTCCGAATTGGACTAGGAGGGGGGGCGGCGCCCCCCTTTCCTTCCCCCTCTCTCCCCCTTCCTTCCCCCTCCTAGTAGGAGTAGGAAAGGAGGAATCCTACTCCTACTAGGAGGAGGATTCCTCCTCCCTTAGCACGCCCAAAGGGGCCGGCCGGCCTCCCCCCTCCCTCCTTTATATACGGGGGCAGGGGGCACCCCATAGACACATAAGTTGATCTACGGATCGTTCCTTAGCCGTGTGCGGTGCCCCCTTCCACCATATTCCACCTCGGTCATATCGTCGCGAAGCTTAGGCGAAGCCCTGCGCCGGTAGTACATCAAGATCGTCACCACGCCATCGTGCTGACGGAACTCTCCCTTGACACTCGGCTGGATCGGAGTTTGAGGGACGTCATCGAGCTGAATGTGTGCTGAACTCGGAGGCTCCGTACGTTCGGTGCTTGGATCGGTCGGATCGTGAAGACGTACGACTACATCAACCGCGTTGTGCTAACGCTTTCGCTTACGGTCTACGAGGGTACATAGACGTACACTCTCCCCTCTCGTTGCTATATCATCACCATGATCTTGCGTGTGCGTAGGATTTTTTTTGAAATTACTGCGTTTCCCAACAGTAAGGGGCTGATTTGGATCCATATGTCTAATGTTGTGGTTAGGTTTACCTTAATACTTCTTTTGTAGTTGAGGATGCTTGCAATAGGGGTTAATCATAAGTGGGTTGCTTGTCCAAGTAAGGGCAGTACCCAAGCACCGGTCCACCCACATATCAAGTTATCAAAGTACCGAACGCGAATCATATGAGCGTGATGAAAACTAGCTTGACGATAATTCCCATGCGTCCTTGGGAGCGCTTTTCTCATTATAAGAAATTATCCAGGCTTTTCCTTTGCTACAAAAAGGACTGGGCCACCTTACTGCACTTTATTTACTTTCATTGCTTGTTACCCGTTACAAATTATCTTATCACAAAACTATCTGTTACCTACAATTTCAGTGCTTGCAGAGAAAACCTTACTCAAAACCGCTTGTCATTTCTTTCTGCTCCTCGTTGGCTTCGACACTCTAACTTATCGAAAGGACTACGATAGATCCCGTATACTTGTGGGTCATCAGGCACCTCTACAAATCTCTGCTTCCCTCTGTGAAGGGCCTATCTACTTACTTTTATGCATTTTTTATTTTTATTGAGTCTCCATCTTCTCATATAAAAGCACCAACTAGGGAGCACTATTATCATACTTGAGCACTGAATGTAGCTAATATTTTAGTGTGTTTCATGAATGGATCAATGATTGAGCATACTGGGCTAGGGATAGCTTTCGTTAGTGTTGATATTTTGAAAGACATGGTTGCTTGTTGATATGCTTGAGTATTGAAGTCTTCATGTCAAGACTATTGCTTTGAATCATTGAAAGTCCAAATGTCCATGCAACAAAAGAAAATAATATGTGATAAATATGATGGGTAGCATTCACATCAAAAATTCTATTTTTATCATTTACCTACTCGAGGACAAGTAGGAATTAAGCTTGGGGATGCTGATACATCTCCAATGTATCTGTAAGTTTTGTTTGTTCCATGCTATTAAAGTATCATTCTTGGATGCTTTATACTCATTTACTAGCAACTTTATATCATGTTTTGGGACTAACCTATTGGCATAGTGCGCAGTGCTAGTTGCTGTTTTCTGCTTGTTTTTTTACTTTGCACAATGTCAATACCAAACGAAGTCCAAATGCCACGGAACTTTTTGGAGATTTTTTCTGGACAAAAGACACCCAGTGGGCAAAGGAAGTGCACCAGAGGAAGCCCGTGGGACCCACTAGGCACCAGGGCGTGCCAAGGCCCCCAAGCATGCCCTGGTGGGTAGTGGGGCCCACGGGAGGCTTCTCCACCGACTATGAACTCTATAAATACTCTAAAATCCCAAAAACCCTAGGGAGTTGAGAAACACAATTCCAACTGCCACAAGTTCTAGAACCACAAAATCCAATCTAGAGGCCTTCTCCAACACTCCGCCGGAGAGGTCAACAATCACAGAGGGGTTTTCATCATCACCCTTTCCCCTCCGATGATGCATGAGTAGTTCACCATAGACCTACGGGTCCGTAGGCAGTAGCTAGATGGCTTCATCTCTCTTTTTGATCTGCAATACAATATTCTCCTCGATGTTCTTGGAGATCTATTTGATGTAATGACTTTCTGCAATGTGTTTGTTGAGATCCGATGAACTGTGAGTTTATGATCAGTTCTATCCATGAACATTATTTGAGTCTTTGTTGAACTCTCATTAATGATTGTTATAGCCTCGTATTTCTTCTCCGAAACTTTGGTTTGGTTTGGCCAACTAGATTGATTTTTCTTGTCATGGGAAGAGTTGCTTTGTGATGGGTTCAATCTTGCGGTGCTCAATCTTAGTGACAGAAGGGGACATGACACGCATGTATCGTTGCCATTAAGGATAAAATATGGGGTCTATTCCTACATCAATAGATCTTGCCTACATCATGTCATCGTTCTTATTGCATTACTCTGCTTTTCTATGAACTTAATACACTAGATGCATGCTGGATAGCGGTTGATGTGTGGAGTAATAGTAGTAGATGCAGGCAGGAGTCGGTCTACTAATCTTGGACGTGATGCCTATATACATGATCATTGCCTTGGATATCATCATGATTATTCGCTTTTCTATCAATTGCCCATCTATAGTTTGTTTACCCACCGTATGCTATTCTCTTGAGAGAAGCCTCTAGTGAAATCTAGGGCCCCCGAGTCTATTTCCTATCATATTTTTTCAGATCTATTAATCCAAAAATCGAAAAATACCTTGCTGCACTTTTTCTTTATTTGTTTTATTCTATGTTTTTGCTAGATCTATTTATACAACATCATACAATTTAATCTATCTCAACACCGAGGAGGGATTGACAACCCCTCTTACGCATTGGGTTGAGAGTTTTTGTGGTTTGTGTGCAGGTGTTGTTTACATAGTGTTGCCTGGTTCTCCTACTGGATTGATAACATTGGTTTCATAACTGAGGGAAATACCTACCATTGTTGTGTTGGATCACCCTCTCCTCTTTGGAGAATTACCAACGTAGATACAAGCAATCAGTTGTCGTCATCACAGTTGCTGAACCATCAAATGAAGCAGCTCGGGAAGCTATTCTGCATGGCGAGGCCGGTGCTCTAGGACCTGTGCGTCAAGTTATGGCCCGCTGAAGCCCTTCCGACCAGCTTCTTCACCCCCCTGGCTCGCCTGCGGGTTGTTGTCCCATAGGTAGAGTGCTGGCAGCAATCGGCATGCCTCGAGGGAGCATAGCGGGTGTACGCCTACGTGAGGACACACTTCCGGAAGGTTGGTGCGACGATCATTGTTGCGGGCCACCCGAAGGCAAACCGGACACCGTGGAGCAATTCTTCGCCGAGGTGGAAGAAGGTGCCCCAGCGACCGAGGCCATGTGTCCAAAATACACTTTGTATCAGTTTTAGTACTTCGGAATGAGGAAGTGTGTTGAATGTATAAAAACTATCTTTTTTGTTTGAATGAGTATGTCATTAAATTCCCGCATATAGTTGTGTTATTTTAATTAAGTTTCCTCATGTTTGACCTTGTTGAACCGAAAGTGGCCAGTCATCGGCTTCTGCCCCTTTGTAGAATATACAAAGGGTGTTCCTTAAAGTAGCTATGACCCTTGGCCGATGTCTCAAGACCTGATGGTGGTCTGTGCTTGTAGGAACTAGGCAATCAGACTATAACAACTTTATAACTTTCACTTAGTCATAGGAGTTTGACTGTGGGGGCCGATGACGAGCCCCTAGTGTGTGAAGTGGTTGGCTTAGTCAGCCGAGGTCTACACCATTGCACACTTCGGCTAATGTAAAAAAGAAGCCCTTCATTTAACACGGGTGATATCTATCGTCATGTCACTTAACGCGGTCTTCGAATTGCTGACTAGTCAGTTTTCGACTTTCTCCACTGAGGTGCTCTACCAATTAAACTGGCGGCACTATCGCAGCGGTTCTCCCTTTACACCCTTAGCGGAATTTATCGCGAACATAAGGGGTACACATAGGAGCCAGGCAACCCAACTATTAACCAAAATCCAGGTTCAAAATTGATGCATATAACACAACATCTGAGACTCCAAGTACCTCAGACTTGTATTTAAGGGCGGGAAAACAAAGCCCTTAACAATTGTATCTTAAAGATGTTCTTGTAGCTCCAAGGCAATACTTGTGCAGAAATACAGTAAGGACTGAGGGAGTCCTGGACTAGGGGGTGTCCGGACAGCCGAACTATCATCGTCCGCCGGACTCCAAGACTACGAAGATACAAGATTGAAGACTCCGTCCCGTGTCCGGATGGGACTTTCCTTGGCGTGGAAGGCAAGCTTGGCGATACGGATATGTAGATCTCCTACCATTGTAACCGACTCTGTGTAACCCTAGCCTCCTCCGGTGTCTATATAAACCGGAGGGCTTTAGTCCGTAGGACACAACATACATTACAACAATCATACCATAGGCTAGCTTCTAGGGTTTAGCCTCCTTGATCTCGTGGTAGATCCACTCTTGTACTACCCATATCATCAATATTAATCAAGTAGGACGTAGGGTTTTACCTCCATCGAGAGGGCCCGAACCTGGGTAAAACATCGTGTCCCTCGTCTCCTGTTACCATCCGCCTAGACGCACAGTTCGGGACCCCCTACCCGAGATCCGCCGGTTTTGACACTGACATTGGTGCTTTCATTGAGAGTTCCTCTGTGTCGTCACCGATAGGCGTGATGGCATCTACAACTAACGATGATGTCCATGGTGAGGTTTTTCTTCCCGGACAGATCTTCATATCTGGCGGCTTCACACTGCGGGCTAATTCGCTTGGCCATCTGGAGCAGATCGAAAGCTACGCCCCTGGCCGTCAGGTCAGATTCGGAAGCCTAAACTTCACGGCCGATGTCCACAGAGACTTGATCTTCGACGGACCCGAGCCACAGCCGAGCGCGCCGCACTGTTGCGATGGGCATGATCTAGCTCTGCCGCCGAACAGTGCCTTGGTGGCCGCACACGAATCCGCTCCGGCCACTGGTCCGAAGCGGACTGCCCGGATAGGGGATCGGTGGATGGACGCCGCCTCGGGGGCTTCAACTGCTACGGCGATGGAGCCGAACACTAATCTTGTCCCTCGCAAAACTCGTGATTCCGAGGTGCCGGACTCCGAACCTCCCGTGCCCCTACCAATCAAATCGGATCGGGCACCGATTATGGAATTCACTGCCACGAACATCTTCCAATACTCGCCTTTCGGCGACATCCTGAATTCACTAGAGCATCTCTCGTTATCAGGAGAGCCCTGGCCAGACTATGGCCAGAATGGTTGGGATTCGGGCGACGAAGAAATCCAGAGCCCACCCACCACCCACTTTATAGCCACTGTCGACGACTTAACCGACATGCTAGACTACAACTCCGAAGACATCGACGCTATAGACGACGACGACGGAGACGAACAAGAAACAACGCCTATAGGGCACGCGAGGACCACCTCGTCGTACGACATATACATGGTGGATACCCCAAAAGAGAGCGATAACGAGGACCAACGGGCCGCGGCAGAGGATAAACAACCAAAACGGCGGTGCAGACGCCGCCCTAAGCCCCGCCTCGACAACAACAACGCTCCTAAGGACCCCGCATTACAGCAGGGCATAGAAGTGGACGACGAGCATGTGGATAAGCAACCGTCCGAACAGGACGAGTCAGATAATCAGTCCAGGCCCGGCGAAAACGACGGTTTGGACGATCTCACGCCGGACACGCCGCCGGAAGGTAAAAACCTTCGGAAAAGACTCGTCAACACTGCAAGAAGCTTGAAGAAAGAAAAACGGAAGCTCAAAACAGCGGAAGACACACTCAGAATGAGGTGGAGCAAAGTACTCAAAACCGCAGAGAAATACGGCAATGGCCATCAATCAAAGAGCTACCCAAAGCGCAAGCTGCTACCAGAATTCGACGACGAGGCCATAGAGCCCCCACACTCAAAAAATAAAGAGGCAGCCTGGTTGGATAGACGGCTGAACGACAGGCCAAATTCGGAAAGCGGCGCCACACATAAACCAACCAACGAACTTGGAAGGACAGATGGCCCAGCCAGGTCCATCTACGGGCCAAAGAAGAAGGCCCCAAGAAGCAAGGCAACATGTCAAGTGTCCGAAGATAGTGGCACACACAAATACAGGGGCGCCGCACACCCACTATGTTTCACCGATGAAGTGCTGGACCATGAATTCCCAGCAGGATTTAAACCCATAAACATAGAGGCCTACGATGGAACAACAGACCCTGGAGTCTGGATAGAAGATTATATACTGGATATACACATGGCCAGAGGAGACGATCTCCACGCCATAAAATACCTACCCCTCAAGCTCAAAGGGCCAGCCCGTCATTGGCTTAAAAGCCTCCCAGAAAAAACTGTTGGAAGTTGGGAAGAGCTCGAGGACGCGTTTAGAGCAAATTTTCAAGGGACTTATGTCCGCCCTCCGGATGCAGATGATCTAAGTCATATAACTCAACAGCCCGAAGAGTCAGCGCGGAAATTCTGGAACAGGTTTCTCACCAAAAAGAACCAAATAGTCGACTGTCCGGACGCCGAAGCCTTAGCAGCTTTCAAACACAATGTCCGAGACGAATGGCTTGCCAGGCACCTCGGCCAAGAAAAACCGAGGACAATGTCCGCGCTAACAAGCCTCATGACCCGCTTCTGTGCGGGAGAGGATAGCTGGCTAGCAAGATGCAGCACCAGCGACCCAAGTACATCCGAGATAAGAGATGGAAACGGAAAATCACGGCGCAGAAAAGAGCAGCGCCGGAATAAAGAGAAAAGCCCAAAGAGCACGGCAGTCAACGCCGGATTCAAAAGCTCGCGGCCAAACAACAAAACACAGCCTCTTAAGGATGACAGCGATGAATTGTCCAACTTAAACAAGATTTTGGGTCGGATATGTCAAATCCACAGTACCCCCGGAAGGCCTGCAAATCACACCCACAGGGATTGTTGGGTTTTTAAACAGTCCGGCCGACTAAACGCCGAACACAAGGGGCTCGACGCGTCAAGCGAAGAAGATAAACCCCACCAGCAGAGCACCGGAAAACAAAACACTTTCCCACAAGAGGTCAAAGCAGTAAACTCACTTCATGTGATAATACGGAAAAATAGTGCGGCACTTCCTAAAAAGAGCCTCGCACGGTCCAACCCAGCAGACCATAGAGATTGGATATCAAAACCAATCACTTTCGACCACCTGGACTATTCCAGAAGCGTTCGAAGCGCAGGACGGACTGCCCTGATATTGAATCCCATAATCGACGGATTACAATTTACTAAAGTCCTAATGGACGGAGGCAGCGACTTAAACCTGCTGTATTCAAACACAATCCGCAAGATGGGGATAGACCCTACCAAAATTCGACACAGCCGCACTTCCTTCAAAGGAGTGACGCCAGGCCCTCATGCCAAGTGCACAGGCTCCCTATTACTAGAAGTCGTGTTCGGATCACCGAACAATTTTCGGCGCGAAAAACTAATTTTTCATATCGTACCATTTAAAAGTGAATATCAAGCACTCTTGGGACGAAAGGCTTTCGTCCGTTTTAACGCCATACCGCATTACGCGTCTCTTACACTCAAGATGCCCGGTCCTCGCGGCATCATTTCAGTGCGAGGGTCACCTGAAGACCCCGGACACGGATAGACGAGTCCGGCATTGGTTGGCTAGGGGCTACCTAGCCGCACAACCCTTGACAAAGGGTTGCGCGCACAAAAAATCGCGAGTTCTTACGAATCCCGCTTTACTTATTTATGTTTCTTCTTCTCCTTTTTTTCGCACGAATTGTTTCCAAACTAAGCATTCCTCTCTTTTTACAGATCAACAACGTGCATACCCGTCCAGGATAACGGCACAACGGAGACACAGGCGCAGACGTGCAGTAGGGACCCGTTGCGAGGATTCTTTTCAGATTAAGACCCTGCGTAAACCTTTTTTAATGTCTCTTGTTGTTATTCTCCCTTGGTTTCTTCCTATAGCCAAAGCGGAGCCTGACGTTTTGGCATTGGCCGTGTCAGAAGACCATGCCCGTACTTGGACACTAGGGGCTTAGGGCATTATTCTGCCCATTATCATAAAGACCGAACACCTTAGGGAGTGTTCGACGTCTCGAGTTAGGCATTATATGCATCAGCTCCGAATCATGTCTTTGGTCAAATGTTGGGTTTGCCCGGCTCCTGTGTTTTGCTGCCTTATGTTCCGTATCATCGGCTAACGCGGCACCAGGAGAACTACTGCGATTGTGCCCCAGTTCGGCTGGGCGAGCACCTCAGTAGAGAAAGCCGAAAACTGACTGTCATGATATAGCGAGAGACTGGTCAACCACTCGATCGACTACCGGAATGTTTAGAATTCCCCGCTTTGATGAAGGACCGTTTCTCGGTCAGGCACACACGCTCCCCGCAATCGAAGAAGCGCGGTGCCCCCAGGGGCTATATCGTAGCCCCACCCTCGAGCTCCACTGGCTAAGTGAAAGTGATAAAGCATTATAGTCCGGATTGCCTCGTTCGCTACGCTACCACCTCCTAAACATGACCGAGACGTCGGATTAAGTGTGAACACGCGCTATTTTTGCGAACACCCCCGCACCTTGTGCGTGGGGGCTGAAGCCGAAGACTGCAATCTTTCAGGTTATACAAATGTATACGAAAACGGCCGCTCAGGAGCAGTTTTACCACTTGGGACGCACAAGTATAAAAAGCAGTTATTGCATAATTATTGTTTTACAAGCTAAAACGTTCATTTGAACGTCACATTTTTGAGCACTGTGACTCTATTACACGAGCACCACGCATAACTTCCCCGAAATAGTGCTCGGCGGGGAGCCGGCTTTCATCCGAACCCTGGGAGGCAACAGCGGTGGCATCCATCTCTATCCAATGCGCCTTTACGCGGGCAAGTGCCATCCGCGCGCCTTCGATGCAGGCCGACCACTTCATCTCCTTGATATGCGGCACCGCTCCAAGGAATTGCTGCAGTAAGCCGAAGTAGCTCGTCACCTTGGGCCTCTCTGGCCAGACATGAGCCACAATGTCAGTCATGGCAAGTCCGGATAATCTATTTAGCTCGGCCCATTCGGCCAACCGGTCGGTCAACGGAAGTGAGCGATCCGGACTATGGAATTGAGACCAAAGTAGCTCTTCCGTCTTGTGATCCTTCTGGCTTCGGAAGTGCTCAACGGCATCAGCCGCACTTGCCGCTAAGTCCATATACGGATCCTCCGGACTCCACAGCCGATCAAATTGAGCATACTTTTGATCCATAAACCGGCGACGCAGCAGATAAGGCTTGCCAGCCACGATATCTCCGGCCTGGCGCAGCTCCTCCCTCATGGCCCACATTGCAGAGCAGGCATCCTTGGCCTCGGCGGTGGCCTTCTTCAGGTCTTCCCGCTCTGATAAGCGCTCCTTTTCAAGAGCCTCATTGCGGTCGGCAGCATCTTTCACTTTTACGGCCAATTCGGCCACCTCTTCCCTGCTTAGGCAGTGAGCAGCCTTTTCGGCTTTCAACTCCTCGGCCGCCCTCGAGGCAGCCACGTCACTCCTTCGGGCTTGCTCCTTAGCTTGAGTAAGTTCGGCCCGAAGGCCCTCCACAGCAGCAGCACCGTCTGTACAACCGCATATAATTTATCAGAGGAGGGCTTTGACCCCATTAATAAAGCGACCATGGAGAACTCATTTACCTTGCGACTCGTCAAGTCGCTGGTTGACAAGTGCGATGTCCGCATCCGCCGCGTCAAGTTGCCGCATTAACTCGGCAACCCCACTAGTCTGGCTAGCCCTCGGACTATCCGCCACCTACATAGGAACGGCGACATTCATTACTTGCGATTTCGATCCTCGGCACGCTGTCGTCTTCGACAACCTACCGAGTCTCAGGGGCTACTATCTATACAGAGCACACTTTTATGTGCAAAACTGTCAAAAATAGAAGGTGCGTCATTTTCGCGTACCTAAAATCCCGCCAGCAAACTCATAGCGGCATTACGCAATCTGCTCTCGGCGGACGAAATCCTTCCAATCACCATGTGCATTAGCGCAGGATGATCTTCTGAGATGGACGCCCTCTCAAGCAGATTCTTCAGTCCTCCCGGCCGGATACTAGCGGGTGCCGAACTCTCCGGCCCCTCCGGACTTGGGGATACCCTCCGTGACGATACTTCAGGCTCATCTGCCTTATCTGATGGCGCAGCAGACGGGGGCGTTTCGCTCTCCATCATCTCCGGAAGAAGGTCCCCTGAAGACGAACTCATCTGCGAAGGCTGCAAATTCGAACTGCAAAATAAAAATTTCGGTCACCCACAGAAGCACAAATGGAGGTATTTTCTTACTAATGAAATTCCCTTTTCATACTCACGGCTCGCTGGAGGGCTAATTCTTTGGCGATGATTGTGCGTCCGGATTCTCCCCGGACGCCGGACCCCCCAGGGAAGATCTCTTCCCCCGTTTAGGGGCTTTGGCCTCCGGATCTTCGGAGGCGGTCCTCTTCTCCCCCTGGAAGGAGGGGTTCTTGATTCCCCCCTCTTCGGACGCCCCTTTGGGCGAAATATTAGCTCCTCTATTTTCCCCTTCGCCCCCTTCTGTGGGCGCGACCTCCAACATTCTGACCATCACGGGCTCTAGTGTGGTCTCTGGGAGGGAGGCCGGACACCTTATCAGCCTTGATCGCGCCACCCACTCCTGTGAAGAGTAATGGGTCAGGAGGCGAACTCTAGAAAAGCAGATAAACAGAACGTCCGGACTCTAAGCTATTTACCTGAGTATCCGGGCGATTGCGGCTTAGGCTTGCGTCCTCGGCTAATTCCGGTCACGCCATCTGCGGTCCGAAGAACAACGTGTACATCTCCACGGGTGTCGCACCCATGAAGTGTTGGAGAATCCGAGGTCCCTCCGGGTTGAACTCCCATAGACGGAGAGGACGGCGTTTGCAGGGCAGAAGATGCCTGATTAGCATAACCTGCATCACCACGACCAGATTGATCTCCCTCGCTTGGAGGTCTCGAATCCGGCCCTGCAATGAGGGCACGTCTTTGGACGGCCCCCAATTGAGCCCTTGGTTGACCCACGACATCAGTTGGCGTGGAGGTCCCGGGCGGAATGAAGGCGACGACTTTTGCTTGCTGCCCTTCGGAGCGGTGATATAGAACCACTCCTGCTGCCACAGTCCGAGTTCCTCTTGGAAGGAACCCTCGGGCCACGGGGCATCGGCCTTTCTGCTTATGGCCGCCCCGCCGCACTCCGCTTGACGCCCCCCGATCATCTTCGGCTTCACATTGAAGGTCTTCAGCCACAGGCCGAAGTGGGGAGTGACACGGAGGAAGGCATCCACCGGCCCTGAAGGTCGGAGCCGGACATGATTGAGAATCCGAAGCGCTCGAATCTGGGGCTCTGGGTGCTGGAACTAGGAGCGAGGAGGAGATTCGATGCGAGATTGAAGAAAAGGAACGGTCCTTGGTCCTCTTATAAAGGGGAAAAATACCAAGGGTCATCTCCGTGACCGTTCGGGATTCACCTTCGATGGAGGAGGCGTGGCGACGGGCACGGTTGGGTTACCCACGCACGTATTGATGAGAATCCCGGAATAAGGGGAACACGATCTCTGCTTCGACAAGACGTGCCAAGGAAACCGCTTCGCTAAACGTGCTGAGGTGGTATAGTAAAAAACGATTCAAACAGTGGCTTGGTAGCGGTGTGATGTCACGCCGCATAATACGTCAGCAGATTGAGCTAGTGTACATTTTATTCTCTCTACGGTGGAATGTTGAATTTATTTTGCAGAGCCGGACACTATCCTGGTGTTCATGATCTTCTCTGGATTATTCAAGGGAGGAACCCGCCTTGCAATGCCGAACATTATGCGCGCCGGACTTATCGTCATTGAAGCCTGGTTCAGGGGCTACTGAGGGAGTCCTGGACTAGGGGGTGTCCGGACAGCCGGACTATCATCGTCCGCCGGACTCCAAGACTACGAAGATACAAGATTAAAGACTCTGTCCCGTGTCCGGATGGGACTTTCCTTGGCGTGGAAGGCAAGCTTGGCGATACAGATATGTAGATCTCCTACCATTATAACCGACTCTGTGTAACCCTAGCCTCCTCCGGTGTCTATATAAACCGGAGGGCTTTAGTCCGTAGGACACAACATACATTACAACAATCATACCATAGGCTAGCTTCTAGGGTTTAGCCTCCTTGATCTCGTGGTAGATCCACTCTTGTACTACCCATATCATCAATATTAATCAAGCATGACGTAGGGTTTTACCTCCATCGAGAGGGCCCGAACCTGGGTAAAACATCGTGTCCCTCGTCTCCTGTTACCATCCGCCTAGACGCACAGTTCGGGACCCCCTACCCGAGATCCGCCGGTTTTGACACCGACAAGGACCTTAAAGGGCATGCTTTGTTTATTTTTATAGCTTCAAGATTTACATGCAAAATTGTAATGAGAGTAACTAAAAGAATACAATGTAAAAAGTAAATAAAGGAGTAAGAAAAATAG
Source organism: Triticum aestivum (assembly GCF_018294505.1). Lineage (NCBI taxonomy): Eukaryota > Viridiplantae > Streptophyta > Magnoliopsida > Poales > Poaceae > Triticum > Triticum aestivum. The sequence continues at coordinate 437,233,448 of NC_057813.1, read as the reverse complement.
GGTGGATAATGTCATCGGGTTTTATAAGCCCAGGCCGCTTCCTGCCGCATGAACCTCCAAGCTGTTGACCAGATTTTCATCGTTAATAGCAAGGACTGAAGTGGATGTAATCCGACCTCGGCCCTGCATGTGATTAAAGCGTTTGCTGGCCGAGTCCTTTGAAAGAGGTCTAAGATGTCCATTATGTGGTTAAGGCCACATTAATATGGTTTTTGTTGGCTAGCTATGTGACATAACCTTGCCGATGTGGAAGCTCGAAGCTACATCGTTCCTCGGTCAAGCCGATTCGATGTTTCTGTAAATTTTGGCTCCTTGGCGGCCCAAGGAATTTGGAGTGTGAAATTGTGCACCGTGGGGACATAGTGCCCCATCCAAGGAGAGCGTGCAAGGAACCCGTACCCCTATTTAGGGTGTGGGGGTATGTGGACGAGGTCGACTGGCGCAGCCCGCATGCGCTTCAATGAGCTGGGAGTGCGTTTACCGCCACGGGATGCCTCCTCGGACGCCTGCACCTCGGCTGCGAAGAGTCTGCTTCTTCATCCGGAGTGAGCGTTCGGTGTTACTAGTGACTGTAATAACACCATTAGGTCCTGGTATTTCAAGCTTGAGGTAAGCGTAATGCGGGACTGCATTGAAGCAAGCAAATGTTGTGCGCCCTAGAAGCGCGTGGTATCCATATCGGAAAGGGACGATGTCAAATATTAAATTTTCGCTCTGGAAGTTCTCGGGTGACTCGAAGACTACCTTCAAAGTCACAGTTACGGTGCAGCAGGCCTCAATGCCTGGAATGACACCTTTAAAGGTGGTGTTTCTCAGCTTGATCCGAGATGAGTCAATGCCCATCTTCCTAACCGTGTCCTAGTAGATTAAGTTGAGGCCGGTCCCTCCGTCCATAAGGACGCATGTCAGATGGAAACCATCGATGATTGGGTCCAGAATGAGTGCAGCCGATCTGCCATGTCTGATGCTGGTCGGATGGTCATGCTTGTCAAATGTGATCGGGTAAGCCGACCACGGGTTGAACTTCGGGGCGACTGGCTCTAGTGCGTAGATGTCTCGATGCACGAGCTTCCTCTCCCTTTTAGGGATGTGGGTAACATAGATCATGTTGACTTCTATTACCTCATTAGGAAACTTCTTTTGGCCTCCATTGTTGGGTCGCCGAGGTTCATCCTCGTCTTCGCTATGTTTACTTTGACCCTCCATCGCTGCCTTGCCAGCCTGCTTGAAGACCCAGCAATTCCTATTAGTGTGTGTTGCTGGTTTGTCCTGAGTGACGTGGATTTGGCACGGTCAATCTAGGATCCTGTCTAGCTGGCTAGGTCCATCCTTATTCCCTTGAAAGGGTTTCATTTTCTGTCCGGATCTAGTCCAGTGAACCTTGCACTAACTTTGGCGCCCTCTGTGTCGCTCCCACCATTATCGTGACTGTGCTTATTTTTATTATGTTTAGGCTTTCCATTGGCGTCGCGTGTTTCTGAGGTGCCTGCCTTGCCATTATGGATACTTCGGGCGAGCCAGCTATCTTCTCCCATGCAAAAGTGGGGCATTAGTGAAGTGAGGGATGCCATGGTCCTTGGTTTGTCTTGGCCGAGCTAGCGCGAAAGCCATTCATCTCGGATATGATTCTTCAATGCGGGGATGGCTTCGGTGTTGGAGCAGTCTATGATCTGGTTCTTCTTGGTACGAAACATGTTCCAGAACTTCTGAGCTGATTCGCCTGGCTGCTGGGTGACACGGCTGAGGTCGCAGCGTCCGGAGGTCGGACGTAAGTGCCTTGGAAATTTGCCCGAAAAGCATCTTCAAGGGCTTCCCAGCTACCAATGGAATGAGGAGGCATGCTGTTGAGCCAATGCCTAGCCGGCCCCTTTAGCTTGAGCGGCAAGTACTTAATGGCATGGAGGTCATCTCCATTGGCCTTGTGTATATGGAGAAGGAAATCTTCAATCCATATTGCTGGGTCTGTAGTGCCATCATATGATCCTATATTGATGGGCTTAAACCCTTCTGGAAACTGGTGATCCATTACCCCGTCTGCAAAACAGATGGGGTGGGCTCGCCTCGGAATTGGGTGGTATCCCGTCGGAGGTCGGCGGAGAGCCGTGAGTAGGCTTGATTTCGGGCGCGGCCGTTCCTGTCCAAACCTGGCATCGTATCCATCCGCCGGCGTGTGCACATCCTCTTGATCCGTAGATGGACCGAGGAGGCGCCATGTTTGCCTCAATGTGACGTCGAATGTCATGAGGGTCTAGGTAGTCCACGGGGTCCTTGCCATAACGGTGTGGAGCCGGTTGAGTGTTGAGATTTTCCCGTATTGGCCTGTCCGGACCTCTAGGGGGCCGGCCAGGAACATCAGCGGCTAGTTCTTCATCAAACTCTCGCAGCAGACGCCTACGTGGGTATGATTTTGGCGCACTACAGAGTCGGTCTTCCAGATCTTATTCGGTCGAGAGTACTTCGACCCATTTTTTGTTCAACGCATCTATGTTGGTTTGCAACAGCAGCTGCTTGCGTTTCATGCTTCGAGCAGTGGCGACAAGGCGCCGTCGGAAGCGCTCTAGTTTCAAAAGGGTCTTTGGGGACAATGTAGTCGTCGGTACCGAGGCTCTCGTCTTCCTCGGACTTCGACATGTAATTTTCGTCGGCCCCTTCAAAGAGGTAGTCGGGATCTAAATCCTCGGGGTTTCCTTTAGGACCATCATTCTGTACTGGGGAGGCTTGAAAGTCCTCTTCGGTGTTGTCAGCGTCGCCGGCTGTTGCCTCGCCATTATTAGCAGTGGCGTTGTTGTCATTGGTTTCCCTGTTGTTGCCCCTTCCATGTCTACGTCGACGCCTTAGAGGGGATTTGGGGGTATCAACCATGTAGACATCATTGGTGGATGTAGTAGTCCACCTACCAGTGTTTACCAGAGGTGAAGTTTTTCTGTGGGGCCATCGGCATATTCATCCATGTCCATGGCCTCGCCGTAGTCCAACACGTCAATTAAGTCATCGATCATGGCAACTAGGTGGGTGGTGGGTGGGATGTAAATTTCCTGGTCGCCGGCTTTAAGTCTGATTTAGCCGTAAACCAAAGTCTTGCCGTCCGAGATGGACATGCTCTGGATGCGATCAAGCATCTCATTGAGGTGGGATAGTTCTTCGAAATTAATGGTTTGGCTATAGGCAGGGTTGCCTCGAAGTGTGTCTGGCGCATGGCTTGGTGTGTTTTCGGCATGAAGGGGATCAGAGAGTGATCCTAGATCCTGCGCCGGGGTTGGTTCTAAATCCTATGTGGCCTTAGAGGTGGGGCCGGATCTACGTCCAGGATGGAGATTCAGAGGGGACCATCCGTAGTCATTACATCGGGGCTCCCTGGTGATGCCAAGGGTCCTGGGCTGACATCCTCAAAGGACGTCGGTTCTGAAGTCGAGCCTCCGGAGTCGGGCATGCCCTCAATTTGACCGGGCATCCAGCCGGACAGGACGAGCTCGCCGCGGGAATCTATGGTGTACTCTAGGCCGCCAAAGGTCACGATTTGACCCGAGGCATAGTTTTAGACAAAGGCCAGATGGCCAGCCGAGTCAGCGCAGTCGAACACAAAAAGTTGGGCGGGGGCGTAAATGCTCCCACATGTGTTAGTGAATATAATTAATACTTACATAATCCGATGTGCTTGACACGAGAAGATAAATATCTTATCGTTAAGTACACTCATATTGAGATAGGTACATGTGTGTATAGTTACCATATAGTCGCCTTCCAATGCCATTGTGGTCCATGGGTGTCGGTGTGAAAACCAGCAGACCTCGGGGTAGAGGGTCCCAATCTATGGATCTCATACAGATGGTAACAGGAACATGGAGACAATGATTTACCCAGGTTCGGGCCCTCTTGATGGAGATAAAACCCTACGTCCTGCTCTTGTTTATACTGATATAGATGTACCAAATATAGAGTTGATCTACCTCGAGATCATAAGATGTGGTCTAACTCTAGGGCTAGGTGAATGATATTGCGTTGTTGTCCCCTCTACGAGCTAAACCCCTCGGCTTATAAACATGCCAGGTAGGGTATCTAGGGTTACAAGGTTGGTATCTTGGTGTGGAGGCAGTACGAGAAGTCTTGGAGTATACAACAAGTCTTTGGCATATGCAGTCTTGATCACACCCCATCGTGCAACCTCCGGAGTCCATCTTTATGAGAATAAGGGCCCACCAGCCCAATTCGAGGAGCATGTGCCGACTAGGTTAGTACCCCCTACTCCAGAATATCGTCAATGGGTGTAAACTTGGGTAGCATGGTTTTTCCATGCGGGAATGTGGAACAGAAATCGTCACCCTTTTTCACAGCATAGACAAAAAACAAGAGGTCCCATTTGATACCGTTTATTAAAGTGTGATCATTTTGATCTTCTATTTTTGTCTTGTATGCTGACCCATTAGGTGCACAAACATCAAAGCCTCTTCTAAAGCATCTATTGAGTTGCTGGCAGGTGACACATGAAACTTTATGTACATGTCAAAGTTATATGTTTAGATATGTTAAGTATTTATTTCAATGCAGTGCATGACATAATCAATAGGTGTACCAAGCGTAGTAATGGTCAGTCGAAATGACGATGTTGAGATGAACAAAATTTGCGCCATTGTCATGGCATGGTTAGGGTATGTTACGCAGATGTCACGGAGGTTGATCCTCTATTGTGAACATGCAAAATTATAAGTATATGAGATGGAAGCTACATTGTGTCAGGAAAATAGAAATGGCTCAAATGTGTCGATGCCTTTGATCGGGTTCATCCTCCATTCGACTGAGTTTGTAAGTAAGTAAGCTAATAATGATCATTGCAAATAGAAACGTAGTATGATCATAATAATTTGTAGACAGTTGAGGAAAATATATTTCAAATAGTTCACCGAACTTCCGGCCTGCAGTTGATCTCCACGCCAATTGGTTGTCTTTGAGACAATGCATGCAGTTGGTCTTTTCAAACAGTTCACATAACTTCTGTTTTGTGTTTTAGTCTCATGTCGTAAAAAGCAAGCCGTTAAGGAAAGCTATGTGCAAGGATCATCTATATATGTTATTCATAAGTCGCTTCACTTCACAAAGAACTAGTAACATCAAACGCATCAGGCCTCCACTGGGACTTAAGTTTTACAGCCCATTACAATAGCTAGTTGGGCTCAGTTCTGCAATATTCAGACTCTATGGTTTGCTCGGACATCACAGGTCACCTCGGTTGTTCCGAGCAGGAGTACCATGTTCGGATGGTACAGGTCGTGTACTGTGGAGGGTGTGGTCGGCCTTTCTATTGACTCATCTATTGGGATGACCTAGCCAGCCAAAGAAGAGCATGGGCAATGATCTTTGTTGTATGTCATTGTTAAGTATACATGGTAGATACAAACGCAATACGAACATAACAACTTTGAGATCATTCACGAGAAACGTCCTTCGAATAACTCACCTAAATTTTTGGTTGGTTGGTCTTTGAGCCGATGCTTGCTGTTGGCTTTGTTAAAATAGTTCATTTAACTTCCATTTTATGTTTCAAGTAGTTACCTTAAGTTATAGGCTACAGTTGGTCTCTATGCAATATGTCTGGCCCACATGTATACCCACGAAGCAACATGTTTTATCAAATGACAGTACCCCAACATACATGGCACTTTGTTAGCAACCAATTAATGTCAACAGGCCACATACATGTCATAGTTGCAAAATCACCCTACGAACTGAATAGTTTTTCATTTTAAGGTGCACCATACAAGTAATTAGTCAAGTGACCACACCTTAGAGTTCGACACACATATTTCTATTGCAAAAAGTGGTGTTTGAGGGATTCCATATATATGTAAATTGGTGAACATGATTAACTTTATTCTCGTGTGCTTGTCGTGAAACTCAAGAGGTTTTGTGGGCTGCACCTACATAAGCTCCATATGGTTTTCTTTAATAAAACAAAGGTCAGAACTAGGGCGGTGGATATATTTGGCAAAAAAGTGTATTTTCTAACGTTACATGATACATATCGCATTTTGATAATTCGCCCTCTTGTGAGACGTGTGGATCACATCTTTATCTCATCTTGAAGATTGAATATTACATATGTCGTCGTTGACCACTAGCACCAAATCATCAAATTTGTTTGCGTCAAATGTCGTGAAGAGGGTGATATGATATCTTCTCCTCCACAATCAACCCAACTCTGAACCATGGTTCTCCTACCCACGATCTAGGGGCTGTCTGGTTCCTAGCCACACCTTGTCACACTTTGCCACATATTACCTTAGGCAAGTTTGACCAAGTTAGGTGAGTGTTTGGTTCTAGCCACACCTAAGACAGGAATTTTTTTATGAGTAGTGAACCCCACATGTTATAGACACAAAAAATATGGCAAGATTCTCTTAGGCAAGCCAAAGTGTAGCTAACAATTTGAGCAACTCAAGTAAGCAAGTGTGGCAAAATATGGCAAAGGTAATCACAATCCAAACAACCCCCTAATACTTATAATCCATCTCCACCCCTCCCTAGCCCTACATACCACTACACGCTTCTCGCTACATCTCTTTCTCTACACATATCAACGTGTACTCGTTATACGGTCCGAAGGAGAAATACAACTGCTCCCTTCAACTTCAACAACAACATGAAAGCCTTAATCTAGTGAGAGAGAGAGAGGAGGCATGAAACACGAGCGTACATTCGTCGCAAGGTGGTGACGAGGCCTCAAGCAAGAGCGTGCATTTGTCGCAAGGTGGCGACGAGGCATCAAGCAAGAGCGTACCTTCGTCGCAAGGTGGCGACGCCTTCCGCATGTGGAGAAGGAGAAGTATGACACTCGGGGTGGATCCGCCGGTGAGACACCATATTCAGCTTATAAAAGGCTATGTTTCATACAAGATCATTTGATAATGTGTAGCGAAGTTTTATCACTGCAGCACGAAGAAAATGTAATCAAGCCATGTCATACTTTTCATGGTACTTGTATCACCCCTCTTGCACTAGAATGTGCAATATGCACTATGGAAAAAAAGTATAACATACAGTGACGGAGTTATGTGCATCCTTGTGGTAAATTTACGGGGAGTTTTAGACTGGAAAAGATAGAGCTTTTCTCTCCCCAAGAAATTGCATTTTCTCTTTGGCCCCCCAAAGTTTAATTAACTTTAATCAAAGTTTTGACAAAGAAATTAACTCACGTGTGTCACCGTGGCAACGAAAGGGTGGGAGAGAGTCGGAGAGGGAGAGAGATGGACGGGCGAAGCCAGGAAAGAGTCCAAGCTTTATAACTGTAAAACTCTCCCAAATAGCCAAGGGAAGGAAAGGATAGATAGAAGAGAAGAGGTCAGTGACCACCACCCTTCCCTCCCCTCCCCTCACTCCCGTGCCCCCGCCTCTGCCTGCCTGGGTTACCCTACCACCCCTCCTCCCACCCATAGCCGAGGCCAGAGGAGAGAGAGAGAGAAGCCAGGGCTTGGCTGGTAGATGCGCGAGTAGCGGTGTCTGCCAAAGGCCAAGGGGAATGGGAGGCGACGGCAGGCCCAGCGACGGCGGCGCTGGCGGCGGCGGCGGCGCCGGCCACCCGCACCAGTTCCAGTACCAAGCCCTCCTCGCCGCCGTGCACACGCAGAACCCCAACCACAGCCACAACCTCCCCTTTCCCCTTCCTCCCCTCAATGGTCAGTCCTCCCTTCTTCTTTCTTTAATCGCGCATTCGCGTTTTTACCTGCCGAAACCGCCAATGCGCGCCCGCTTTGCTGGATTTAGGGTACGGTAATCCCTTCCAAATTCGGCTCCTTTTTGTCGATCTACCATGTGCCTAGCCCCAGAATCTATCTGTAGCCGCTCGAGGTCATATTCTTTATTCTACATTCCTGCTGCGGTCTGATTCAACGGCACTTGCTTGATTTTGCAACTCGCGTAGACCGATTTAGGTTTTATTGTTTGTTTATCTATTATTTATTATTGGAGACAAGAGACCAAGATACCTACTGATGACCGTGCCATGGTGATGTCAACTGTCATTGTACATTTGTATATGTATAGATATAATACCACATGTCTTACTGCCTAATCTACTACTAGTAGTACATTATGGCTCACCCTGTCATTTTGCTTTTCTTATTGCTGATCGGTGGCCTTTCAAGGAAATGTAATGTGCATCTCACCTGCAGGACCTGGACCTGATGCATCCACACACAATGCTGCTCGCCAGCCTCCGACGCCCAGGGGTTTTGCTGATTGGAGTGCGTCTACCAGTGCCTTCACATCCCTTGCTGTGCAGAGCACTCCTTCCGCAGCTACTGCCAATGCATACCATTACAGCCTATCTCCTTGCTATGCTTTCTGGACCCATTACATGCTTAACAAGAATGCATATAGCTACTATCCTGCACCTAATCAGGAGCACACCCACCATTTCAGCCTTGATAACAACCAGGCTAAAGATCCAGGTACACTTTAATTTTACTCACCTCAACTTCTATTATGTGCCCCATTTCTTTTATTAATGAACAACAATGCATGGTACCCGCTATGCTTTTTAGGTAAAGAGAAACAGAAATGGAATGGTTTCTCCTCCCAAAAAGCTAAAAGCATTTTTGATTTTCTACCATCACCTAGAGAGTTAAGAGTCATAAACAATAAGTAGAGCTTCTTCCTACTAGAAATTCAATTGAGCGTATTTCATGTGGTGTCATTTATGTAGCTATGACCTTCAAGCAAGTTAGTTTTTGAGGTATTTATATCTTTCCGTACTCGGTGCATATTGTGTGGTTGGGTTGTTTTGGTAATTGGTAGTCGGTCTGGCCTGAGATCTCTTGTTCTTGCATTGAACTGAGGCATCAACTAGTAATAACCAGGATTTCTCATTCTTGTAAATGTGGGGCTACTAATGATGGGTTTCTAGGCAAGATCGCCTTAATTTGTTTTTGTATACCCTATCTAAATGCAGGTTCTATACCCAGCTTCGGGATTGAGTCATTTAATACAACATCCCTGGCACCAAACATGTCTGCTCATATGCCTCCCATGGAAGGACCCCTACCTACAAAGGAACCTGAGGCTCCAGAGGTATATATGTGAACCCTTCAAGGTTTAGAGAATCTTTCAAGATTGTATGCCCCTGCCTAATGTATATTACTGTAAAATGGCTACTACACAGGACATGCCTGCTAGAGTAGCTACAATTAAGGACGAAATGGATGCCAGAAATGGTGTTGAACTTAAATGTGAAACAGTTGACGCTCTTCCAGAGTTGAAGCAAGGTCATGAAAGTTGTGCCAGTGTAAGTAACACACTATACTTAACATGTTTTCTTAGTCAGATTTACCGTACATATTTCTTTCCTGCATTGACCTAAGCTAATAGCGAAATGGCAAATGACGGATTGTAAAATCGTACAATAGTTAAAATGCACAATCAGGAGTCTGATACATTAAATGGCCATATACTTCTTTCATAATAAACACATTATTTTCCTTTTCTGTGTGCATGGGGGCATTCAGAAATTCAACTCTGGAGAATACCAAGTTATTTTGCGCAAGGAATTGACAAAGAGTGATGTTGCAAATGTAGGAAGAATTGTGTTACCCAAGGTATATGCTATCATGATGCTCTGTGAAAAAACTAATGCAGTCTGAATTATTGTTTGTAACATAATCATCAACTGTTTTTCAGAAGGATGCAGAAGCTAGTCTTCCACCATTGTGCGAAAGGGATCCTGTGATACTGCAGATGGATGACATGGTGCTCCCGATTACGTGGAAATTTAAGTACAGGTACCCTTTCAGTCGTACACTCATATTATGGCATCTTTCACATGCAAATTCAACATGGAAGTGGTTACAATTTTGAAAAAAAAACCCTGGTAAATTATGGTTGTTAAACCTGAATACGGTGACTTAATTATAGAAAACAAAATCTTGGGGAAGAACTGGGGTGTTGGTTAATGATAGTTAGTCATGGCATGGAGAAACCAATACATTTGTAGGTTGACTCAAATGCTGACCCTTGCAATTGTATTATCATACTGATGCAATGCTATTTCAGGTTCTGGCCAAACAACAAAAGCAGAATGTACATCCTGGATTCTACAAGTATATGCTTCAACATGGAAGTGATTTCAATTTTAAATATTTTCCAAGTATGAGCACGTGATTAATTGAGCCATCCTGCCCTTTTGTCAGGTGAATTTGTGAAGACACATGGTCTTCAGGCAGGGGACGCACTCATTATCTACAAAAATCCTGTGCCTGGCAAATATGTATGTAAACTTTCCTTGTCCTAATTGTTCTGTTCACACGTACCAACCTGACATTCTATTTGTAAGATCAGCATTTATAACTCCCTGTAGATCTTAATTAGTTGCTGGTTTTTGGCAGAATTCGCTGAAAAACAATTTAAACAAACCTGCCAAATTTATGCTCCTCCTCTTACCTATATGCTGTATGCAGATTGTCCGAGGGGAGAAGGCCATTCAGCAGACAAATTAGAGCATGTGGATGTGATTGCGACCGCGTCAGTGAGGACATTTCAAGCGAGGAATGTGGGTTCGCAATCCAAGGGAACTCGGAGTTGAGCTGGCTGGGGAATTCATGACAGTCTGACTTGTTAACTGGGGAGTGAACGGAAAAAGATTGGATGTGCGTGCTGCCAAAGAGCTTGCTTCTACAGCGCGACATCCAAGTTGAGGAGACCCTTTTGCCTATTTTTTTGTTCTTCTTTCTTTCTTTCTAATTGAGTTGCATTTGGAAACTTTGAGTTCTACCTTCTCCTTCAGAATAGCATTTGCGGTTCTGTAAATATTCTCGGATCCATAAGATAAATGAAGTGGCGTGGACTTTGGACGTGCTATGATGTTTCTCTTTGTCACAGAAGAATCAGATGAGAGTGCTGTGGCCTTGTTAAGATAGAAAAAAGGTCGAAGGCGGCAAGCTCAGGGCTGAGAAGACGTCTTTTTTGTACGAAAGAAGACGCAGAGAGCAGTGGTTCATAGATGGTGACACATGGGTTTTTTTAGCCGATGGCGACGCATGTTTTTTTAGCCGATGGTGACACATGTTTTGAATGATAGACGACGTAAAATACTCTGCCATTGGTCCGTCAAACCTTAAATGCTAGTTAAGGCACCGTCGAAATTAATCTGATGGTAGATGTGCATTCAGGTCGCCGACGGTGGCGCTAGGGATCAACTAGTTTGCCTCGCTGCCTAAACCCACCCATTTCTACGAGTAGTTTTTTGTTATCGACTCTATTTCTGTTAGATGAAATGACGTACTACTACTGTATGTATTACTACATAGTCATATTACTGAATAATATTTTGCAGCTGCACTATATATGACATTGATGTACTCCCGTCCCACAATACAAGACGTTTTTGCAAGCTAAAGCAGCTTGCAAAAACATCTTATATTATAGGACGGAGGAAGTACTACATGTTTGATAATAGAATATGCACGTCATGTGCATACATATGAAATATTATCTATCACAAAACATACAGATAATCTAGAAAATGGTCACAAAAGTGGTAGTGTTCTGGAAAAACGTGGGGAAATGGGCTGAAAAACTGGTACAGGGACAACTTATAAGTTAATTTCATATGGTGTACTAAACTACAGTATAATGGAATCATTGCTTGGATTAAAAGTCACGAGTCTCATCATCCATAGCATAGCATGTTGTTATGATGTCAAGCATTCATATGATGTACGTGTGGAAAGCTACACAACACCACTAGATTACAGTATCAGAAGCATACATGCACGGCTAAAGAGCATTATTGGCTCTGTTTTGGTCCTAATAATCTGCATGATATAAGAAGACAACTGTTTATACAATTGAAATTGAAAACTGATATAGAGCAATTTACAACAACAAAGCAGTTAAACAAACAAGCTTTTAAAAAGTACTTGTTGTGTCATTGAAGTTTCAGTTGGATCCTGAAAATTGAAATTAGTTGGTACGAGTCAGTGATAGGAGAGCAAAGCAATGGCATCATACTGTGAAATCTACCTGATAAGAGTTGATTTTCTACTTTAAGCACTTATCCTACAAGAACAGAGAATTGTAAGAGCATGCAGAAATATATAGTAGTTCGAAAAATGTGACTGATCTCACAGACCGTACCTGATTCTTGGGTCGGGACCAATGGAGAACAAGGCATTCCGAACCATCGTCTTTTAAATGTTTCTTCACAGAAAAGAGGGGTTCTTCGTGAATGTTTTTGCCGCTGAAGTATTGTTTCTTTAGGTAATGTTGACACTGTTGCACCACACTCTTGTAGATAGCACATCAATTAGCACAGATTGCCTCATCCTAAGTGTCCAAATCGGCATTTATCTATAACAAAAAATGAGAACAATTGTTGAGTCATAACCAACATGGAGCTAGAAAGTATGGGACAAAGCAAAGTAATTGTCACGAATAACATTAATTACACACAACTCCTGGAGAAAGATAGGAAATTGGCTTTGCCTTCGTCTTTAGTATAATATTTCCACAAGGAAGGTACACACATACGTTTTAATGACATCGAAAACCATTCTCACTAAACTATGGATGACCAGTGGTGCTTTGTCCACATGAATAGGTATACTTCCTACTGGAGCTGGGGTTCTCTGTGGTGGTTTTCAATGTTATTAGACTTATATTCTATTTATAGTGAATATAAATCCAATGCAAATATAGTAGTGTTTAAATTCAAAGTCCAAAATAAATCTTATTAAACCTTTATTTTTTTTGGAAGAGACTGATATTTATTATAAGACCTTGACCAAGGGTTTAACAAGCCATTTTGGAAAATTGAATAAGATTTAGGGTTTTTGCCCTTTATTTAACTATGGGGCTTGACAAATCCTCGATTCAAATTTCTTTAAATTTAAACATGGTGTATGACTATCTCTAAATGCAACCCCATATAATAAATTTCAGCGTTATTGGACTTATAATCTATTTATTATGAATATAAATCCAATAAAAATATAGTAGTGTTTTAAATTCAAAGTCCAAAATAAATCTTATTAAACCTTTAAAAATATTTGGAAGGGTCTGATATTTATTACAAGACCTTGACCAAATTTCTAGGGTTTAACAAGCCATTTTGGAAAACTGAATACGATTTAGGGTTTTTGCCCTTTATTTAACTATGAGGCTTGAGAAATCCTTAATTCAAATTTCTTTGAATTTAAACATGATGCATGACTACTTTTAAATGCAACTATTTGCAAGCAAATATTCTAGGGTTGTGAAAGTGGTCTTGGTACTTTGGGCACTGGAGTTAGGTTATTAACTGCTCATCACTGGCGGAGCTTAGGCAAGGTCGAATGGGCCATGGCCCACCCAACTCTGGAGCTTCTCCTCCTATTATATTCAGCCCATGCGTCACAAAATGCTAGCTAGTAGCAATCCCAACCTGGCCTGCCCAACCTTTTTGTGCAAGCTCCGCCACTGCTGCTCGTGTTTGGGTGTTCTGCGGTGGACCTACTGTCGCGGTAACTGAAATTGTGCACTGGAGTTGGGTTATTAACTGCTCGTGTTTGGGTGTCTGTGGTGGACCTAGCGTTGTGATAACTAATATTGGTTACTATTTGGTGGCCTTGGGGTTCAACGGGGTGTAGATGTTTCTCTGGTCACTGCAGTAGGGGTACTATTTGCTAGTGTGGGTTCTGTGTGGCGGGGCTGGTGCTTTGGCAGCAACCTGACTGCTATCTGCTATGATAGGTAGCATTGGCTATTCTGAAGATCTTGATTTTACTCCAGATATTGTCATCACCCTCTTCCTTTCAAATTTCAGATACACAAGACCAATAATTGAATGTACAAACATTGTAGACAGATGGAATACATAATGTAAAAAAGTATGGCATGACATAATTCACATATATGATGCCAAACTAAACATAATGGAGTGGCATAATTCCCATATATGTTGTCTAACTAAACAGGATGGCAAAACATAATTCACATATATGATGTCTAAACTAAGCATATGGCATTCACATAAATGATATCTATACTAGGCAGATGACATAGCAATATTGTGTATATGATGCTAAACTAAGCAATGCAAGACACCATATGCAAGGTATGACAATTATCACCCTCCAAAGTTAGTGAAAACACCTTGGGGAAATAGGACCGGTCATCTCACTCTGAATCCTAATATGAGGAGCTACATCAACTTAGGTCGCTATCTTGCTCGAGAGAAGAATCTCGAGGGGGGGGGGGAGGGGTGCCGTTGCGTCCACCATGGAGCTAAGTGTCGACGACATTGTATTTCTATGCAAGAATCTTCTCTGTATCTTATCATGTTCAGTATGATTATGTATAATCACTGACATGCATCAGGAAAAAAAATGTACTCCCTCTAATCCAAATTAATTGACGCATCCTCAATACAATGTCCATTTGACATTGTATTAAGGCTGCGTAAATTAATTTTGATCGAAGGGAGTAGTGAGATTATCTGAAGTCCATTCTAAAACGAGCAACTAGTGGATAGATCCAAAACTAATCAAGACATATGATAGCTTCAAAATATATGTATTAGTCGTTGTCCACCCAAGATGAACTAAATAGTAGACAGATATACTGTTCCTTCCTCCATCGATATGTTCCAACATGCATTTACAAACTCAAGTTTGAACATTAATTTGGACCAACTAAAAGTCTAACAAGTGATAATATATATCCAGGCTGAGATGCATAACGTAAGAAGATATGAAAGAGTATCACCTCTCTTGTGGCCGTGTGTAGGCCTCAACTTCATTTGCAAGTCGTTGCTGTGTTGTGATTCGGTGGCTGCATGCAGCGGGGAAGCATATCTCATGCGGAGGAAGGATGCCTCGAGGGAACATCTTGGGTGCAGTGGACCTGTCCGTCATTGGAGCTACTCTGGTGAGCTGGACAACGATGTAGCTGGAGCGGGGAAAAAGCGCACAACCTTAACTTTAGTGTCGATGTGTAATTTGTAGTAAGATTCTATGAGATCAACATGAAGATATAGTGACAAGCGATAAGATAAGTGTACACCCTCTTTTACAGCGCCTTGTAGGCCTCAGCTTCATATGATGAACCCTTGAAGGTGCTTGGGTTTCGATGGCTGCTGGCACGGGGAAGTAGAGCTAAGGTGGCTGAATACGGTGCCGAGGGAATGCCTCGGGTGCGGAGGAGGAGTCAAACATATGATCATCTCTGGTAAGGTGGACAATAGGGCGAATGACGCAGGAGGTCCATGGATTCTCATCTTGCACCGTGGATAAGGGACGTCGATTTGTTGAGGTGGATTGTGGTGTCGGGGGAGCAGCTCCGGTGCGGTGGTGTAAGTGTATCTAGTGCCCCATTTGTGGTTTTGCAATACTATGACAAAAATTGTTAAGGGATTACAGTGTTTTTAAGTGAAAGT
This sequence comes from Triticum aestivum, assembly GCF_018294505.1. Lineage (NCBI taxonomy): Eukaryota > Viridiplantae > Streptophyta > Magnoliopsida > Poales > Poaceae > Triticum > Triticum aestivum. Next base: position 437,218,051 of record NC_057813.1, on the reverse strand, counting down.
CCCTCAAGATTTGGTTTAACCATCGTAGACAACCACTAAAAATGTAACGAAAAATTAAAGACTTTGGTGCGCCCTTGATGAAGAATTAGCCAAAGAACTGCATCATGATGACTTGGTCTTTTCGTAGTTCTTTCTATTCTTTTTAAGTCATGGGGCAAACTATACTATTAAGAGGGGTTCATGTGTTACGAAGATAGTATTTCTGAAGTGATGTTCAACCAAAACCTATTTCTTCAAGTGAAAACTTTGAAAATATCTTACAATACAACTCATTTTCTTCAACTTCAGAGATGATATTATTCAGGATGTTGTCGTTAATGTTCTCTCTAAAGAGTTAGGAAACCAGCGGTTTCGTTCTCCTACCGCAAAGAGTTTGAGAATTTATTTTTTCGACCGTTTGAGCTCGCAATAGTTGGTTTGCAGGCCCATCCCCTTCGACGGTCATATGAGGACTATTGGAAATATGCCCTAGAGGCAATAATATTGTATTGTTATATTTTCATGTTCATAATTAAGAGTTTATATTCTATGCTATAACTGCTACGATCCTGGAATGTGTGATTCAGTGGAAAACTCATATGCACACGTGGAATGATAAGCGGTAAGATAGGGTACCTAGTCTTGCCTCTAAGACTTGCTCAAGTGTTGTTGGTGATCACGTTTTCTAGACTTAGGATATCATTAAGTGTAATAATGGTCCTAAAAAACATTAAGAGTATGATGTTAGAAGAACGATCATATTGAATCGACCAAACTTGTCTGTTATACTTTGAGATAATAACGTTTAAAGTCAATTATTATAACATGGAGTGTTAATGTGTGTTTTGAGTTCTTTAGACCATGAGAGTATTGTAGTCACTTCTTACCGTATGATGTGCTTTGGGGTTGCTTGAACGTCATCTATAACACGGTGATCATAACATCAACTTATAGGTTCATCGGAAAGTTTGATAAGGGACTAGATAACTCGAGAGTGGGATTTGCTCCTCCAATGATGGAGATATATTCTTAGGGCCCTCTCCATGTGACGACATCCATCATCATCTGGCCAGACATAGGTGACTATGTCACAGGGAAGCCAGATCACGTCAACGAGAAAGAAAAACAAAACTGATAACGAGGAGAATGATATAGTGAGCATGTGTATGACCCAAGAGGATACTGATACATCTCACCTCGGGTTTTGTGAAGTATCGCGAAGTAAAGGGAATAGCACATGAACCAAAGGTTCACTCGAATGGCATTCATGTAATCATAGGGATCGATATGGACATCCACGGTTCCGCTATCGTTCACTGACAAAGGGGTTTCGTTCATGTCTATGTTTTACCGAACCTACAGGGTCACAAGCTTAAGGTAATCATGATCTGTTGTGTGTTAGTAGGACGGGAGTATTGACAATTTATTTGTGAAATAGTTTCATTAATATTGAAATAGTTTCAAGAGGAACCAAAAGCGTTTCGGGGTCACCAGAAGGGTTTCGAAGCTTATCGGGCAATACCGGGTATTACCAATAAATAATATATAGGTGGAAAATGTTTCCAGAGATGTTAAATCTATACCTACTATTAAAGGCAATAAGTATTCTTGGTTTGATTTAGTCTGTTTGGTTTGGTTTGAGTGCATGCTACGCTAAAATTTCGTAATGTTGGCTCGTACACATGCTAAGTGATCTGGGCCAGGTACTTGTACGTTGATGGGCCTTTTATGGTCTTTCATAGAGACCATGAAAATAATTGGGTCAAAATAAATCAACATTGTGGGAATTGATCATAGGACCTTCTGTCTGCATTTTCGATGGAACAACCAATGACCTATGCGCCATTCACATTTACTAATCCCAACTCGCTCTAAATATATGAGTGGTAGTCCTCGTGTTTAGGGCGAGCTACGTAAGTGAATGAGCTAATTAAAGAAAGGATTGTGTGCTTAAATAAAATATTTAAACAGATGTGGCTAATTAAATAAAGGATTATGGGTAAACTGGTGGAATAATTAAACGAAAGATTGTTGTCTTAATAAATAGAATATTCAAATAGATGAGGCTAATTAAAGTAAGGACTTGAGGTAAAAAGGTAGGATAATTAAAAGGAAAGATCTGTAGGCTTCAATGTGTTGGGACTACTAAATTAGAAAAGGAAGAATTTGATTCCCGACTAAAACAGGTGAGGACGTCATGGTAATTAAAGAAAGGATTAGACTTAAATGGAATCAGTGGGAGATTATGCCCGGCAAAGAAAATATAACATGGCTAAATTGCATCATATTTTTTATGTTCATTTTGTGGAAGGATGCTGCATTGCAGCATGTTCTTCATAGTGAATCCGATGCTGTGGGACATTATGCTTGCACAAAACATCAATTTTCCCGTTGCAACCCACAGGCATATGTGCTAGTTAATAATAAAAGGCTTGAGTAATTTCTAGGATGATTTTATGTTTCATTTAATATCAACGGGCCTTAAAAGGCCAATAGGTAGAAGGAGTATTGGGCCACAAGGGCCCAATAGTGGTGGCGCCCCCTTCTCCACATGGAAAGGGGAGAAGGAGACCGAATTGGAGGGGGAGTCCCCTTCCCCTTGGATGAACAAGGGAGGGATACTTTCCCTCCCCTTGTGGCCCCTCCTCCTCCTCCAACCTATATATACTAGAGGCTTGTTGGGGAACGTTGCATGGAAAACAAAAATTTTCTATGCACATGCAAGATCTATCCATGGAGATTCATAGCTATGAGAGGGGGAGAGCATCTACATACCCTTGTAGATCGCTAAGCGGAAGCGTTTATCACGTGGTTGATGTAGTCGTACTCTTCGCGATCCGATCACGATCCAACCGATCTATTGCCGAACGGACGGCACCTCCGAGTTTAGCACACATGCGGCTCGATGAAGTCTCCTCCTTCTTGATCCAGCAAGCAGGAGAGGAGAAGTAGATGGGATCATAACCAACACGATGGCGTGGTGGTGATGGTGGTGTGGAGCACCGACAGCGCTTCGCTAAGCGTCGCCGGGACGAGGAGGTGGAACTACGGAGTAACGGGAGAGAGAGGGGCGCCAAGGGCTTGGTGTATCCTCTTGGGGCACCCCTCCCCTCTTATATAGGTGGAGGGGTGTGGAAACAACCCATCCAAGCCCTAGGGCGCAACTAAGGGAGAGAAGACTTGGACTCTAAGTCCAATCCTATTCCTACTAGGACTCCTTCCTTTTTTGCCTTCCCTAGCCACATGGGCTTTTGAGGACTTGGTGCGCCTAGCCCAATAAGGCCAGCGCGCCTCCCCGCAGCCCATGCTAGCCCTTGGGTCGTGGTTAACCCACTTGTGGACTTCCGGACCCCTCCCGAACCTTCTGGAAGCTTCTCGGTACAATACCAAAAAAACTGCACCTTTTTCGGAACCCAAAATATGACTTCCCATGTATAAATCTTTATCTCTCGATCATTTCGAGACTCCTCGTGACGTCTGGGATCTCATCTGAGACTCCAAATAACATTTGGTTACCACTCATCAAATATCCCAATACTACTCTAGCGTCAACGAATGTTAATCATGCGGACCCTACGAGTTCGAGAACTATGTAGACATGACCAAGACACCTCTCCGGTCAATAACCAATAGCGGGACCTGGATGCCCATATTGGTTCCTACATATTCTACGAAGATCTTTATCGGTCGAACCATTATGACAACATACATAATTCCCTTTGTCTATTGGTATGTTACTTGCCCGAGATTCGATTGTCGGTATCTTCATACCTAGTTTAATCTCGTTACCGACAAGTCTCTTTACTCGTTTTGTAATACATAATCTCGTAACTAACTCCTTAGTTTTGCTTGCAAGCTTCTTATGATGTGTACTACCGAGAGGGCCCAGAGATATCTCTCCGATACTCAGAGTGACAAATCCCAATCTCGATCCATGCCAACTCAACAAACACCTTCGGAGATACCTGTAGAGCATCTTTATGATCACCCAATTATGTTGTGACATTTGATAGCACACAAGGCATTCCCCCGGTATCCGGGAGTTGCATGATATCATGGTCGAAGGAATATGTAGTTGTCATCAACAAAGCATTAGCAATAAACTGAACGATCAATATGCTAAGCTAACGGATGGGTCTTGTCCATCACATCATTCTCCTAATGATGAATGATGTGATCCCGTTATCAAATGACAACACATGTCCATGGTTAGGAAACCTTAACCATCTTTGATCAACGAGCTAGTCTAGTAGAGGCTTACTAGGGACACAATATTTGTTTATGTATTCACACATGTATTTAAGTTTCTGATCAATAAAATTCTAGCATGAATAATAAACCTTTATCATGAATAAGGAAATATTAAACAACAACTTTATTATTGCCTCTAGGGCGTATTTCCTTCAGTCTCCCACTTGCACTAGAGTCAATAATCTAGTTCACATCGCCATGTGATTAACACCCATAGTTCACATCGCCATGTGACTAACACCCAAAGAGTTTACTAGAGTCAATAATCTAGTTCACATCGCCATGTGATTAACATCCAAAGAGTACTAAGGTGTGATCATGTTTTGCTTGTGAGAGAGGTTTAGTCAACGGGTCTGCCACATTCAGATCCGTATGTATTTTGCAAATTTCTGTGTCTACAATGTTTTGCATGGAGCTACTCTAGCTAATTGCTCCCACTCACTTTCTCGCAAATACAGGCTTCACCGTAAATCTGTATAAAAACATATGCTTTGATCACCTCATCAAAGCGTATATTCCTACTCTGAGATGCTTGCACCAATCCATAGATGGACTGCTGGAGCTTGCACACTTTGTTAGCACCTTTAGGATCGACAAAACCTTCTGGTTGCATCATGGAATGCAGTTTTCACATCGATTTGCCAGATTTCATAATCATAAAATGCGGCAATTGCTAACGTGATTCGGACAGACTTAGGCATCTCTACGGGTGAGAAAGTCTCATCGTAGTTAACTCCTTGAACTTGTCGAAAACCTTTCGCGACAAGTAAAGCTTTGTAGACAGTAACATTACCATCAGCGTCAGTCTTCTTCTTGAAGATCCATTTATTCTCTATGGCTTGCCGATCATCGGGCAAGTCCACCAAAGTCCACACTTTGTTCTCATACATGGATCCTATCTCAGATTTCATGGCCTCAAGCCATTTGCCGGAATCTGGGCTCATTATAGCTTCTTCATAGTTCGTAGGTACGCCTTGGTCTAGTAACATGACTTCCAGGACAAGATTGTCGTACCACTCTGGTGAGGATCGTGCTCTGGTTGACCTACAAAGTTCATTAGTAACTTGATCTAAAGTTTCATGATTATCATCATTAGCTTCCTGTCTAGTTGGTGTAGGCATCATGGGAACCGTTTTCTCTGATGTACTACTTTCCAATTCGAGAGAAGGTACAACTACCTCATCAAGTTCTACTTTCCTCCCACTCACTTCTTTCGAGAGAAACTCCTTCTCTAGAAAGGATCCATTCTTAGAAACAAAGATCTTGCCTTCAGATCTGTGATAGAAGGTGTACCCTATTGTTTCTTTAGGGTATCCTATGAAGACGCACTTCTCCGATTTGGGTTCGATCTTATCAGGCTGAAGCCTTTTGACATAAGTGTCGTAACCCCAAACTTTAAGAAACAACAACTTAGATTCCTTGCCAAACCATAGTTCATATGGTGTCGTCTCAACGGATTTAGACGGTGCCCTATTTAACGTGAATGCGTCTTTCTCTAATGCATAACCCCAAAATGATAGTGGTGAATCGGTAAGAGACATCATAGAACACACATTCTAATAAAGTACGATTACGATGTTCGGACACACCATTACGCTGTGGTGTTCCAGGTGGCGTGAGTTGTGAAACAATTCCACATTGTTTTAAATGAAGGCCAAACTCGTAACTCAAATATTCGCCTCCACGATCAGATCATAGAAACTTTATTTTCTTCTTACGATGATTCTCCACTTCACTCTGAAATTCTTTGAACTTTTCAAATGTTTCAGACTTGTGCTTCATCAAGTAGATATACCATACCAACTCAAATCATCTGTGAAGGTCAGAAAATAATGATACCCACTGCGTGCTTCAACACTCATTGGACTGCATACATCGGTATGTATTATTTCCAATAAGTCATTAGCTCGCTCCATTGTTCCAAAGAACGGAGTTTTAGTCATCTTGTCCATGAGGCATGGTTCGCAAGTATCAAATGATTCATAATCAGGTGATTCCAAAATTCCATCTGCATGGAGTTTCTTCATGCACTTTACACCAATATGACCTAAACGACAGCGCCACAAGTATGTTGCACTATCATTATCAACTTTGCATCGTTTGGCATCAATATTATGAATATGTGTATCACTACAATCGAGAATCAATGAACCATTTACATTGGGTGTATGACCATAGAAGGTTTGATTCATGTAAACAGAACAACAATTATTCTCTGACTTAAATGAATAACTGTATTGCAATAAACATGATCAAATCATATTCATGCTCAACACAAACACCAAATAACCTTTATTTAGGTTCAACACTAATCCCGTAGGTAGAGGGAGTGTGCGATGGTGATCGTATCAACCTTGGAATCATTTCGGACACACATCGTCACCTCGCCCTTAAATTATCTCTGTTTATTCTGCAATCCTGTTTCGAGTTACTAATCTTACCAACTGAACCAGTATCAAATAACCAGGGGCTACTACGAATACTAGTAAGGTACACATCAATAACATGTATATCAAATATACCTTTGTTCACTTTGCCATCCTTCTTATCCGCCAAGTATTTGGGGCAGTTCCGCTTCTAGTGACCATCCCCTTTGCAGTAGTGGCACTCAGTTTCAGGCTTAGGTCCAGCTTTGGGCTTCTTCATGGGAGTGGCAACTTGCTTGACATTCTTCTTGAAGTTCCCTTTCTTTCCCTTGCCCTTTTTCTTGAAACTAGTGGCCTTGTTAACCATCAACACTTGATGCTCTTTATTGATTTCTACCTTTGTCGATTTCAGTGTTGCAAAGAGCTCGGGAATCATTTTCGTCATCCCTTGCATATTATAGTTCATCACAAAGTTCTAGTAGCTTGGTGATAGTGACTAGAGAACTCTGCCGATCACTATCTTATCTGGAAGATTAACTCCCAGTTGATTCAAGTGATTGTAGTACCCAGACATTCTGAGCACATGCTCACTAGCTGAGCTATTCTACCCCATCTTGTAGGCAAAGTACTCGTCAGAGTTCTCATACCTGTCGACATGGGCATGAGTCTGAAATACCAATTCCAGCTCTTGGAACATCTCATATGCTCCATGGCGTTTAAAACATTTTTGAAGTCCCGGTTCTAAGATGTAAAGCATGGCGCACTAAACTATCAAGTAGTCATCATATCGAGCTTGCCAAACGTTCATAACGTCTACATCTGCTCCTGCAATAGGCCTGTCATCTAGCGGTGCATCAAGAACATAATTCTTCTGTGCAACACTGAGGATAATCCTCAGATCATGGACCCAATCCGCATTATTGCTACCATCATCTTTCAACTTAGTTTTCTCTAGGAACATATAAAAAATAGGGGAGCTATATCGCGAGCTATTGATCTACAACATAAATATGCAAAAACTATTAAGACTAAGTTCATGATAAATGAAGTTCAATTAATCAAATTACTAATGAACTCACACTTAAATTAACACCCCTCAAGTTATCTAAGTGATACGTGATCCAAATCAACTAACCCATGTCCGATGATCACGTGAGATGGGGTAGTCATCAATGGTGAACATCTCTATGTTGATCATATCTACTATATGACTCACGTTCGACCTTTCGGTCTCCAGTGTTCCGAGACCATCTCTGTACATGCTAGGCTCATCAAGTTTAACCCAAGTATTCTGCATGTGGAAAAACTGTATGTGAACGTAGAGTCTATCGCCCCCGATCATCATGAGGTGCTTCGAAACGGCGTACTTTGGCAAGGGTGCATACTCGGGGAGAACACTTTTATCTTGAAATTTAGTAAAGGGATCATCATGCTATCGTCGTTCTAAGCAAAATAAGATGCATAAAAGATAAACATCACATGCAATCAAAATATGTGACATGATATGGCCATCACCATCTTGAGCTTTAGATCTCCATCTCCAAAGCATCATCATGATCTCCATCGTCACCAGCTCGACACCTTGATATCCATTGTTGCGTCGGGGTCGTCTCACTAACTATTGCTTCCACAACTATTGCTAATGTATAGCGATAAATTAAAGCAATTATGTGGCGTTTGCATTTCATACAATAAAGAGACAACCATAAGGCTCCTGCCAGTTGCCGTTAAAATACAAGACATGATCATCTCCTATGATAATGTATATAACATCATGTCTTGACCATATCACATCACAACATTCCCTGCCAAAACAAGTTAGACGTCCTCTACTTTGTTGTTGCAAGTTTTACGTGGCTGCTATGGTCTTCTAGCAAGAACCATTCTTACCTATGGCAACAACCACAATGGTGGTTTATCAAGTTTGCTATTTAAACCTTCTTCAAGGACCGGCCATAGTCAAATTCGATTCAACTAAAGTAGGGGAAACAGACACCCGCCAGCCACCTTTATGCAAAACTATTTGCATGTGTGTCAGTGGAAGGTCTCATGTGCATGGACATGTAAGGTTGGTCCGGGCCTCTTCATCCCACAATACTACTGAATCAAAATAAGACGTTGGTGGTAAGCAGTATGACTACGCATAGACCTGGCTCTGATGCCACTGTTGGGGAACGTTGCATGGAAAACAAAAAAATTCTATGCACATGCAAGATCTATCCATGGAGATGCATAGCTATGAGAGGGGGGGGGGGGGAGAATCTACATACCCTTGTAGATCGCTAACCGGAAGCGTCTATCACGCGGTTGATGTAGCCGTACTCTTTGCGATCCGATCACGATCCAACCGATCTACTGCCGAATGGACAACACCTCCGAGTTTAGCACACGTGCAGCTCGATGACATCTCCTCCTTCTTGATCTAGGAAGTAGGAGAGGAGAAGTAGATGGGATCACAACCAACATGACGGTGTGGTGGTGATGGTGGTGGTGGAGCACCAACAATGCTTCGCTAAGCGTCGCCAGGACGAGGAGGTGGAACTACGGAGTAACTGGAGAGAGAGAGAGAGAGGGGTGCCAAGGGCTTGTTGTATCCTCTTGGGGTGCCCCCTCCCCTCTATATATAGATGGAGGGGCGTGGGAAACAGCCCCTCCAAGCCCTAGGACGCAGCTATGGGGGAGAGGACTTGGACTCCAAGTCCGATCCCATTCCTACTAGGACTCCTTCCTTTTTTGCCTTCCCTAGCCACATGGGATTTTGAGGACTTGGTGCGCCTAGCCCAATACGGCCAGGGTGCCTCCCCGCAGACCATGCTAGCCCTTGGGTCGTGGTGAACCCACTTGTGGACTTCCGGACCCCTCCGGAATCCTCCAGAACCTTCTGGAAGCTTCCCGGTACAATATCGAAAAAACTGCACCTTTTTCCGGAACACAAAATATGACTTCCCATATATAAATCTTTACCTTTCGACCATTCCGAGACTCCTCGTGACGTCTAGGATCTCATCCGGGACTCTGAACAACATTTGGTTACCACTCATCAAATATCCCAATACTACTCTAGCGTCAACAAACGTTAAGCGCGCGGACCCTATGGGTTCGAGAACTATGTACACATGACCGAGACACCTCTCCGGTCAACAACCAATAGCGGGACCTGGATGCCCATATTGGTTCCTACATATTCTACGAAGATCTTTATCGGTTGAACTGTTATCACAACATACGTAATTCCCTTTGTCTATCGGTATGTTACTTGCCCGAGATTCGATCGTCGGTATCTTGATACCTAGTTCAATCTCGTTACCGGCAAGTCTCTTTACTTGTTCCATAATACATCATCTCATAACTAACTCCTTAGTTTTGCTTGCAAGCTTCTTATGATGTGTATTGCCGAGAGGGCCCAGAGATACCTCTCCGATACTCGGAGTGACAAATCCCAATCTCGATCCATGCCAACTCAACAAACAACTTCGAGATACCTGTATAGCATCTTTATGATCATCCAGTTAAGTTGTGATGTTTGATAGAACACAAGGCATTCCTCCGGTATCCGGGAGTTGCATGATCTCATGGTCGAAGGAATATGTATTTGTCATCAAGAAAGCAGTAGCAATAAACTGAATGATTAATATTCTAAGCTAATGGATGGGTCTTCTCCATCACATCATTCTCCTAATGATGTGATCCCATTATCAAATGACAACACATGTCCATGTTTAAGAAACCTTAACCATCTTTGATCAACGAGCTAGTCTAGTAGAGGCTTACTAGGGACACGGTATTTGTTTATGTATTCATAGATGTATTTAAGTTTCCGATCAATACAATTCTAGCATGAATAATAAACCTTTATCATGAATAAGGAAATATAAAATAACAACTTTATTATTGCCTCTAGGGCATATTTCCTTCAAGGCTTTTGTCAATTTTGCATACATAAGTTTTGGAGCCTCCTCTAGTTCTCTATAGTTCTCTCTAGTTCTCGTTCTAGTTCTAGCTGGTCCTAGTTGATTTAATTAGATCTAGACCTAGATCCTCTAATCCTCATAATTAGAAGACCAGTGTAGTTCTAATATCCCCCCTCTAATTCTCTGGCGACTATTAGCTCTGGACGGCGAAGCGCTGCCAGATCGTGAAGATCATACGCTTGCAACTCGTAGAGAGGTCATGCTTTTGGTCTTTCGTTGGAGGGACTGTTCATGGGCGGTTCATGGGATCGTTCATCTATGGTTCGAGGGACTCTAAGTACGACTACATCGACACGTCTTCTTTTGTTGCAACTCGTAGTCGGTAGTGATCAAATCAAAACCGTTAATGCATCTTCATATTGTTCCTGGGTGATTGTAGGGCGATTTTTTTGTTTCTACTATGTTTCCCAACAATGGCATCTTGAGCAGTTATATGAGAAGATGCATGTATTGATCTAGATCACATGTGGATGTGAGGGTTTGATGTTCTTGCTATGATTCCCTCGAGTGTTTCTTCGGTTTAGTTCATTGACAGCTGATGTCCCTTGAACTACGTCGGTATTTCCCCAAAGAGGAAGGGATGATGCAGCACAGCTACGGTAGGTATTTTCCTCAGTGATGAGACCAAGGTTATCAAACCAGTAGGAGAACCAAGCACCATTATGTAAACGGTACCTGCACACAAAGAACAAATACTTGCAACCCGACGTGTTAAAGGGGTTGTTAATCCCTTTCGGGTAATGGTGCCAAAAATTGTCAAGTTGACGGGATAAAAATTGTGATAGATTGGATAAATAGATCTCGATAAAATGCAAATTAAAATAAGTAAATAAAAAGTGCAGCAAGGTATTTTTGGGTTTTTGGAAATATAGATCTGAAAATAAAAGTGGCAAATAATAGATCAGAAAGCAAATATGAAGAAGAATAGACCCGGGGGCCGTAGATTTCACTAGTGGCTTCTCTCGAGAAAAATAGCATACGGTGGGTAAACAAATTACTGTTGAGCAATTGATAGAACTTCAAATAATTATGACAATATCCAGGTAATGATCATTATATAGGCATCACGTCCAAGATTAGTAGACCGACTCCTGCCTGCATCTACTACTATTACTCCACACATCGACCGCTATCCAGCATGCATCTAGTGTATTAAGTTCATGGAGAAACGTAGTAATGCAATAAGAACAATGACATGATGTAGACAAGATCTATTCATGTAGGAATATACCCCATCTTGTTATCCTTAATGGCAACGATACATGCGTGTCATGTCCCATTTTGTCACTAAGATGAGCACCGCAAGATTGAACCCATCACAAAGCACATCTTCCCATGGCAAGAAAAATCAATCTAGTTAGCCAAACCAAACCAAAGATTCAAAGAAGAAATACGAGGCTATAAGTAATCATGCGTATAAGAGATAAAAAGAAGACTCAAATAACTTTCATGGATAAAATAGATCTGATAATAAACTCAAAGTTCATCGGATCCCAACAAACACACCGCAAAAAGAGTTACATCAAATAGATCTCCAAGAGACCATTGTATTTAGAACCAAAAGAGAGAGAGGAAGCCATCTAGCTACTAACTACGAACCTGTAGGTCTACAATGAACTACTCACACATCATCGGAGAGGCACCAATGAGGATGATGAACCCCTCTGTGATGGTGTCTAGATCGGATCTGGTGGTTCTGGAACTTGCGGCGGCTGGAATTGTGTTTCGTCGACTCCCCTAGGGTTTTTGGATTTTCGGGGTATTTATAGAGCAAAGAGGCGGTGCGGGAGGCGGATGAGGTGGGCACAACCCACTTGGGCATGCCTGGGCCCCTAGGCGCGTCATGGTGGGTTGTGCTCCCCTCGGAGCCCCCCTCTAGTACTTCTTTGGCCCAATAGGTGTCTTATGGTCCAGAAAAAATCTCCAAAAAGTTTTGCTGCGTTTGGACTCCGTTTGGTATTGATTTTCTGCGAAGTAAAAAACAAGCAAAAAAAACAACTGACACTGGGCACTATGTCAATAGGTTAGTCCCAAAAATGATATAAAGTTGCTATAAAATGACTGTAAAACATCCAAGAATGATAATATAACAACATGGATCAATAAAAAATTACAGATACGTTGAAGATGTATCTGAAGGAAATATGCCCTAGAGGCAATAATAAAGTTATTATTTATTTCCTTATATCATGATAAATGTTTATTATTCATGCTAGAATTGTATTAACCGGAAACTTAGTACATGTGTGAATACATAGACAAAACAGAGTGTCCCTAGTATGCCTCTACTTAACTAGCTCGTTAATCAAAGATGGGTATGTTTCCTGACCATAGACATGTGTTTTCATTTGATGAACATGATCACATCATTAGAGAATGATGTGATGGACAAGACCCATCCGTTAGCTTAGCATAATGATCGTTGAGTTTTATTGCTATTGCTTTCTTCATGACTTATACATGGTCCTATAACTATGAGATTATGTAACTCCCGAATACCGGAGGAACACCTTGTGTGCTATCAAACGTCACAACATAACTACGTGATTATAAAGATGCTCTACGGGTGTCTCCAAAGGTGTTTGTTGGGTTGGTATAGATCGAGATTAGGATTTGTCACTCCGTGTAACAGAGAGGTATCTCTGGGCCCTCTCGGTAATGCACATCACTATAAGCCTTGCAAGCAATGTGACTAATGAGTTTGTTATGGGATGATGCATTACGGAATGAGTATAGAGACTTGCCACTAACGAGATTGAACTAGGTATGAGGATACCGACGATCGAATCTCGGGCAAGTAACATACCGATGACAAAGGGAACAACGTATGTTGTTATGCGGTTTGACCGATAAAGATCTTCGTAGAATGTGTAGGAGCCAACATGAGCATCCAGGTTCCTCTATTGGTTATTGACCGGAGATGTGTCTCGGTCATGTCTACATAGTTCTCGAACCCGTAGGGTCCGCACGCTTAAATGTTTGATGACGATTTGTATTATGAGTTATGTGATTTGACTACTGAAGTTCGTTCGAAGTCCTGGACGAGATCACGGACATGACGAGGAGTCTTGAAATGGTCGAGAGGTAAAGATTCATATATTGGAAGGTTGCATTTGGACATCGGAATAGTCCCGAGTGATTCGGGCATTTTTTCGGAGTACCGGGAGGTTACCGGAACCCCCCGGGAGAAGTTATAGGCCTTATGGGCCATAAGAGGGAAGCACACCAGCCCACAAGGGGCTGGTGCGCCCCCTTTGGGCAAGAGGCCGATTAGGACTAGGAGAAGGGGGCCGTCCCCCCTTTCCTTCTCCTTCTCCCTTCCCCCTTTCCTACTCCGTATGGGAGGTGGAATCCTACTAGGACTAGGGAGTCCTAGTAGGACTCCACACCTTGGCGCGCCCCCCTAAGGCCGACTGCCTCTCCCTCTCCCTCCTTTATATACGGGGCAGGGGGCACTCTAGAACACACAAGTTGATCTTTTAGCCGTGTGCGGTGCCCCCCTCCACAGTTACACACCTCGGTCCTATCATCATAGTGCTTAGGCGAAGCCCTGCGCCGGTAACTTCATCATCACCGTCACCACGCCGTCATGCTGATGAGACTCTCCCTTGGACTCAACTGGATCAAGAGAATGAGGGAAGTCATCGAGCTGAACGTGTGTTGAACGCGGAGGTGTCGTATGTTTGGTACTTTGATCGGTTGGACCACGAAGACGTTTGACTAGATCAATCGCGTTACTAAATGCTTCCGCTTTCGGTCTATGAGGGTACGTGGACACACTCTCCCCGCTTGTTGTTGTGCATCACATAGATAGATCTTGCGTGATCGTAGGTAAATTTTTTGAAATTACTGCACTCCCCAACAGTGGTATCAGAGCCAGGTCTATGTGTAGATGTTATATCTACGAGTAGAACACAAAGAGTTGTGGGCAATAATAGTCATACTGCTTACTAGCATGTCATACTTTGATTCGGCGGTATTGTGGATGAAGCGTCCCAGACCAACATTACATGACCGTATTCATGAGACTGGTTCTACCGCCATGCTTCGCACACAGGTGGCTAGTGGGTGTCTGTTTCTCCAACTTTAGTTGAATCGAGTGTGACTACGCCCGGTCCTTGTTGAAGGTTAAAACAACACACTTGACGAAAAATCGTTGTGGTTTTGATGCGTAGGTTAGAACGGTTCTTGCTAAGCCCATAGCAGCCACGTAAAACTTGCAACAACAAAGTAGAGGATGTCTAACTTGTTTTTGCAGGGCATGTTGTGATGTGATATGGTCAAGACGTGATGATATAAATTGTTGTATGAGATGATCATGTTTTGTAACAGAGTTATCGACAATTGGCAGGAGCCGCTTATGGTTATCACTTTATTGTATGAAATGCAATCGCCATGTAATTGCTTTACTTTATCACTAAGCGGTAGCGATAATCGTAGAAGCAATAGCTGGCGAGACGACAACGATGCTACGATGGAGATCAAGGTGTCAAGCCGGTGACGATGATGATCATGACGGTGCTTTGGAGATGGAGATCATAGGCACAAGATGATGATGGCCATATCATATCACTTATTTTGATTGCATGTGATGTTTATCCTTTATGCATCTTATTTTTCTTAGTACGGTAGTAGCATTATAAGATGATCCCTTAACTAAATTTCAAGGTACAAGTGTTCTCCCTGAGTATGCACCGTTGCTACAGTTCGTCGTGCCGAGACACCACATGATGATCGGATGTGATAAGCTCTACGTTCACATACAACTGGTGCAAGCCAGTTTTGCACATGCAGAATACTCGGGTTAAACTTGACAAGCCTAGCATATGCAGATATGGCCTCGGAACACTGAGATCGAAAGATCGAGCGTGAATCATATAGTAGATATGATCAACATAGTGATGTTCACCATTGAAAACTACTCCATCTCACGTGATGATCAGACATGGTTTAGTTGATATGGATCACGTGATCATTTACATGACTCGATGGATGTCTATCTAAGTGGGAGTTCTTAAGTAATATGATTAATTGAACTTAAATTTATCATGAACTTAGTCCTGATAGTATTTTCGTATCAATGTTGTAGATCAATAGCTCACGTATAGCTTCCCCATTTTATTTATGATATGTTCCTAGAGAAAACTAAGTTGAAAGATGATAGTAGCAATGATGCGGACTTGGTCCATAATCTGAGGATTATCCTCATTGCTGCACAGAAGAATTATGTCCTTGATGCACCGCTAGGTGACAGACCTATTGTAGGAGCAGATGCAGACGTTATGAACATTTGAACAATGTTCGGTATGATGACTACTTGATAGTTTAGTGCACCATGCTTTACGGCTTAGAACCGGGACTTCAAAAATGTTTTGAATGCCACAGAGCATATGAGATGTTCTAAGAGTTGAAATTGGTATTTCATACTCATGCCCGTGTTAATAGGTATGAGACCTCTAACAAAGTACTTTGGCTACAAGATGGAGGATAATAGCTCAGCTGTGAGCATGTGCTCAGAATGTCTGAGTACTACAATCACTTGAATCAAGTGGGAGTTAATCTTCCAGATAAGATAGTGATTGACAGAATTCTCTAGTCACTATCACCGAGTGACTAGAACTTCGTGATGAACTATAATATGCAAGGGATAACGGAAACAATTCCCGAGCTCTTCACGATGCTGGAATCGGCGAAGGTAGAAATCAAGAAAAAGCATCAAGTGTTGATGGTTGACAAGACCACTAGTTTTAATAAAAGGGCAAAGGGATAGAAAGGGAACTTCAAGAAGAATGACAAACAAGTTTTCACTCCCGTGAAGAAACCCAAAGCTAGACTCAAGCCTGAAATTGAGTACTTGTACTACAAAGGAAATGGTCACTAGAAGTGGAACTGCCCTAGATACTTGGCGGATAATAAGGATGGCAAAGTGAACAAAGGTATACTAGATATACATGTTATTGATGTATACTTTATTAGTGTTTATAACAACCCCTCGGTATTCAATACTGGTTTAGTTGCTAAGAGTAGTAACTCGAAACGGGTGTTGCAAAATAAACAGAGACTAGTTAAGGGCGAGGTGATGATGTGTGTTGGAAGTGATTCCAAGCTTGATAAGATCACCATCGCACACTCCTTTTACCTTCGGGATTAGTGTTGAACCTAAAATAAATGTTATTTGGTGTTTGCGTTGAGCATGAATATGATTGGATCATGCTTATTGCAATACGGTTATTCATTTAAGTCAAAGAATAATTGTTGTTCTATTTACATGAATAAAACCTTCTATGGTCATACACTCAATATAAATGGTTTATTGAATCTCTATCGTAGTGATACACATATTGAAGCCAAAAATTGCAAAGTTAATAATGATAGTGCAACTTATTTGTGGCACTGCCGTTTAGGTCATATTGGTGTAAAGAGCATGAAGAAACTCCCTGCTGATGGACTTTTGGAATCACTTGATTATGAATCACTTGATGCTTGCAAACCATGCCTCATGGGCAAGATGACTAAAACTCCATTCTCTGGAACAATGGAGCGAGCAACTAACTTATTGGAAATAATACATACTGATGTATGCGATCCGATGAGTGTTGAGGCTCGCGGCGGGTATCGTTATTTTCTGACCTTCACAGATGATTTGAGCAGATATGGGTATATCTACTTGATGAAACATAAGTCTGAAACATTTGAAAAGTTCAAAGAATTTCAGAGTGAAGTGGAAAATCATCGTAACAAGAAAATAAACTTTCTACGATCTGATCGTGGAGGTGAATCTTTGAGTTATGAGTTTGGTATTCAATTAAAACAATGTGGAATAGTTTCACAAACTCATGCCACCTGGAACACCACAACATAATGGTGTGTCCGAATGTCATAACCGTACTTTATTGGATATAGTGCAATCTATGATGTCTCTTACCAATTTACCACTATCATTTTGGGGTTATGCATTAGAGACAGCTACATTCACGTTAAGTAGGGCACCGTCTAAATCCATTGAGGCGACACCATATGAACCGTGGTTTGGCAAACCTAAGGTGTCATTTCTTAAAGTTTGGGGATGCGATGCTTATGTGAAAAAGCTTCAACCTGATAAGCTCGAACCCAAACCGGAGAAATACATCTTCATAGGATACCCAAAGGAGACTGTTGGGTACTGTCGGTGTACTAAAGTAGGGGTACCTTAGTATCCCGAACTTGTGCACGGGCAGTCGCAGTGCCCAGTGGCAAGGCTTGCCGGGCGTCCGCCAAGATCCTCCGTAGTCCCCATTGATGCCATTCAAGAACAAAGTGTTTTAACTAAGAAGACAAGACTCCGGCAAGAGTAGCTCACCGGGAAGGATAAGGCCCCGGTAAGAGGAGCTTGCCGGGAAGGCCAACCAAGGCACTTCAGGGAACTTGCCGCGACGCGCCGCGCGTCCCGGCAAAGCCCGACGAGCGACAAGCTCTCGGGTGCGGCAAGACAACGACCGCGGCAAGGCGCTTGCCGCGGCGAAGCCACCACTCTGCGCCCATGCTCCAGCGCATTCGTCGATGTGTCGCCGCAAGATCGTTCCAGGCACACGTGGCGGGGAGCTATGCAGCCAAGCGGTGCGAGGTGGCAAGTGGAGATGACGAGAAGGCCATCGTGGCAGGCGGTGGCGCCCCTAACGGTCGCTTCTCTGCATTGCTGGGCGAGGCGGACGGGCATTAAATGCGCTTGTCCCCTGCCGTCAGAGTTAGGTAGGGTGCACTGTAGATAGCAGTTGTACCAACCACCTTTTTTACATTTGTACCCCTGTCTACGTTGCCACCTGTCGGTGACCCCTTTAGCCTATAAAAGGAGGCCCATGCGCAACGTAGAGGGGGTTCGACTCATTCGAAACTACACCACTCTCACGCTCTCAAGCAAGAACAGAATACAAACACAAAGCAGCAGTAGGAGTTTTATCTCTCCGGAGAGCTCCGAAGCTGGGTAAAAATCGCTCGTGTGCTCCGCCTCGATCTGCTCTTCGTGCGCTCTCCGCTCCCTTGCCGGACCGAAAAGGGGCCTTGCCCCATAGGTGTTCGTTTCCCACGACATCTTTGGGGCGCCAGGTAGGGGGGCGTCGAGGTTGTGTGAACCCGATCCGGCGTTCGTGCGAGCCAGTTCATCATCATCTTCATCGACATGCCACCGAAGAAGAAGGCTTCGGAGGTGGCTGCTCCGGCCGCGTCGATCCCATCGCCACCGGAGCAAACGGGTGGTGGGGTGGACACCGGCGGGGGAGCGGGCGCCGACGAGGGGACTCACGTCGTTACCAGATCCAAGGATAAGGCCCCGCAAACTTCGGCGTCTGTACACGCACCGCGCCCATCTCAGGAGGCGCGGGATCGACAGCGTCATGGTGCCCGCAGCACCGTACTCGCGTTAGAGCAAGGCCAAGCTGGTGGATCTCGGGGCGTTCAAGACCAGCATACACGCCAGCATGCTGGCACGAGTGAGGTACGGTCGCCTGGATGGGTACTGCTCCTTCCAACCCAGTTGGGAGTCCGAGCATATCCCGCTCCTCGCGCCGCTCACCGCCGCCGCCGAAGACTCCAGAAGAAGCGTTGGCCTGAGCTCAACTGCTTCTAGACTACCCTCCAGCGCCAGACAAGATCGACGGTTGGAGGGCCACCATTCAAAGCCTTATCGGCTTTGCCAACGGCGACACTCCCCGGCAACCGAGTACGTTGAAGCCGCGGCAAGACGCCCAGGCGTAGGCCGATGGCGACAAGACTGGTGGGGGTGCGACCACCATACACTCCCCGCCCCGAAGGCCAAGATCGCTGACTCGCCGGGTCAACCTCGACACCGACTCCACGGCGTCGTCAGATCCACGAGTTCGTCGCGATCAACGCCAAGTTCTTCAAGAACGACGGCATGAAGATGCTCGTACATGCATCGAGCGTCGGAGAGAAGCGCGACGTCAGTCCGAACAACGCGTTGGGCCCGTTGTTGATATGCATGCGCCAGGGGAACCAGGCGACTTACCTTACGCGGTAGGTTGCCCTGCGTTTACTCGTGAGCTGCGGCAAGTCCAGTGGCCCAGTACCAAGAACTTCAAGCCAGATGTACCCGAGAAGTACGATGGCAGGTTGCACCCGTCGGAGTTCCTCAGCATCTACACCATCGCGGTGCAGGCTGCCGGGGGGCGTGACGAGAAGATCCTCGCTAACTACTTCCCGTTGGTACTCAAGCCAAACGTCAGATCCTGGCTCATGCACTTGCCGGACGACTCCATCTCCTCATGGGCGGACCTGTGTCATCAGTTTGTCGGCGCCTTCACAGGCGGCCACAAGCCCCATGGCCAGGAAAGTGATCTTTATCTGCTCGCCCAGAAGGAAGGAGAGCCCCTGCACAAGTATATTCAAAGATTCAGCCAAGTGCAGCGCAACATCCCAGACGTCCACCCTGCCACGGTTATCAGCGCGTTCCATCAGAACGTACGTAATCGCAGGATGAGGGAGGAGATGGCGATGTGCAAAATCAGAGATGTCAGCGAGCTATATGCCCTGGCCGACAGATGCGCACGTGCTGAGGAGGGGAGGAAACTCCCCGGAGAGAATGCAAGAGCAGAAGGGTCTGACAGTGAGGATGCCGCCTCGGCAAGGAAAAACCGGAGGCGGAACAACAGGAAGAGGAAAGCTAAAGATGTGCTAGTCGTCGAGCAGTCCGGCAACGGAGGTGGAGCTGAGAAGGCCAAAGCTGGTAACTCCGGCGAGGCTGTGGTGGCCGCCGACAAGCAGGACGGCTCCGGCAAGCAGTACTGCAAGATCCATCGCACCAAGGGCCATGATCTCCAGACCTGCAAGAAAGTTGAGCAGCTTGTTGAACTACAAAAAGTTGAGTACGAGCGACGCGACAAGGAGAAGGCCCAAGAAGGTGGTGGGGGATCCGGCAAGAAGCATCCCGGCCGGGGAGGGCGCCGCGGCAAGGCCAAGCAGCAGCAAGGAGATAGGCCTCCCTAGTGCCGCGACAAGGACGAAGATGAAGATGAAGATGAAGACATGGAAGACGATGAGGCTGATGAGCAGGAATTTCAGAAAGCAACAGAGGTTCTGTGCGTTGACGGTGGTGCTTCTCTGCATACTTCGCACCGTCAGCTCAAACAGTGGGTGCGGGAAGTGAATGCGGCAGAACCACCAGTTGAGTCACGCAAGCCTCTGAAGTGGTCCAGCACGCCCATCATCTTTGACGTTGAGGATCACCCTGATCGCATAACTGCGGTCGGGTGCTTGCCGATGTTGGTTTCACCAACTATCCGCAACCTCAAGGTCACAAAGATGCTGGTTGATGGCGGGGCCGGCTTGAACCTGATATCCTCCGCAGTACTCAAGAAGCTCCAGATCCCCGACAGCGAGCTTGAAGAGACTGGTACCTTCCAAGGAATCAATCAGGGAAGAAGCAAGCCGAAGGGGAAGATTATGTTGCCAGTGACATTTGACAGCGAGCTGAATTTCAGGACAGAGAGAGTCACCTTTGACGTTGCTGATTTCCCATTGCCCTACAACGGGATACTCGGCCGTCCAGCGCTTGCCAAGTTCATGGCAGCCTCTCACTATGCCTACAACGTGCTCAAGATGCCAGGTCCGATAAGTGTCATCTCTGTCCCTGGCGACAAGAAAGATGCCCTTATCTGCACCGACAAGATCTACCGGGAAGCAGCAGCCGCAACAGATCGCAAATCACTTGCCATTGAAGCTCCCGGGGGGAAGAAGAAGACCAAGTCCGGCAAGAGCTCTGATGCCCACTCCGGCAAGCGCACCTCTTCGGAGTGCTGCGCTACCGTCGAGGACGCACCATCGAGCTCCACCGGCAAGTGTAAGAAGGCGAAGGCAGCTCCGCCAGAGACCAAGAAAGTGGCCGCCAAGGAGGACGGCACTGGTGGTACCTTCACCATCAGTGCCACGCTTGACCCTAAATAGGAAAGCGCGCTCGTTGCTTTCCTGCGGGCGAATGTCGATGTGTTTGCATGGCAACCATCTGACATCCCCGGTGTTCCCAGGAAAGTAATTGAGCACCACCTTGCCGTCTGTCCTCACGCGCGGCCCGTCAAGCAGAAAGTTAGGAAGCAAGCAGTGGAGCGCCAAGAATTCATTGCTGAAGAGATTAAGAAGTTGGAAGCAGCAGGCCTGGTCAGAGGAGTGCTCCATCCTACGTGGTTGGCCAATCCAGTAGTCGTGCGCAAAGCGAATGGGAAATGGAGGCTTTGTATTGACTTCACTGATGTTAATAAAGCTTGTCCCAAAGATCCATTTCCCTTGCCGCGCATTGACCAGATTGTTGACTCCACGGCAGGATGTGATCTGCTTTCGTTTCTTGATGCATACTCAGGATATCATCAGATCTTCATGGCAGAAGAAGATGAAGAGAAAACCGCATTCATTACTCCATGTGGCACATACTGCTTTGTACGGATGCCCTTCGGACTAAAGAATGTTGGTTCACCATTTGCAAGGGTAGTTCATGAAGCTTTTGAGCCGCAGTTGCATAGAAATGTAGAAGCCTACATGGATGACATAGTGGTCAAGAGCAAAGACAGAGCAACCCTGATCCAAGATTTGGACGAGACCTTTGCGAATCTGCGCAAGATCAACCTCAAGCTCAGCCCCGAGAAGTGCATGTTTGGAGTTCCTTCCAGCAAGCTTCTCGGGTTCTTTGTGTCTCAGCGGGGGATCGAAGCCAACCCCGACAAGATCAAGGCCATTGAGCAGATCGAAGCACCGAAGCGCGTCAAGGATGTACGAAGGCTTGCCGACTGTGTAGCTGCTCTCAGCAGGTTCATTTCTAAGTCTGCTGAACGCGCCCTGCCGTTTTTCAAAATTTTGAAAAAGGCAGGTCCAATGAAATGGACTCCAGAAGCGGAGGCTGCGCTGCAAGACCTGAAGAGATATCTGTCCTGCACTCCAATACTTGTCGCACCTAAGCCACAAGAGAAGTTGTTGCTATATCTAGCGGCAACCAATCAAGTGGTTAGTACTGCGTTAGTAGCGGAAAGGGAGGCAGATGATGAGCCAGCGGCCGCGGCAAGCACATCCAACGACAAGCAGGGGGCTTCCCCGACAAGCTCTGGTCCCGACAAGGATGAATTTGTGCAACCGCAAGAAGAGAAGCAGAAGAAAATGGTGCAACGCCTAGTTTACTTTGTCAGTTCCCTTCTGCAGGGGGCTAGATCAAGGTACTCTGGTGTGCAGAAATTGCTTTTCGGCCTTCTCATGGCCTCGAGAAAGCTGCGCCATTACTTTCAAGCACATGAGATCACAGTTGTCACTCGCTTTCCGTTGAAGAGAATACTGCAGAATCCAGAAGCAACAGGCATGATTGTTGAGTGGGCACTGGAATTGTCAAGCTTTGGCCTCAAGTTTGAGAGTACCTCAACTATCCAGAGCCGAGCATTGGCAGAATTCATAGCAGAATGGACGCCAACACCTGATGAAGAAACTCCGGAGACGAGCATCCCCGTCAAGGAAGCAAGCAAAGAATGGATTATGTACTTTGATGGTGCCTTCTCGCTGCAAGGCGCCGGTGCGGGCGTACTACTTGTCGCACCCACCGGAGAGCACCTCAAGTACGTGGTCCAGATGCACTTTCCAAAGGAGCAAGCGACAAAAAATACTGCAGAGTATGAAGGCTTGCTTGCTGGACTCAGGATCGCGGCAGACCTTGGGATCAAGAAGCTTATTGTCAGGGGTGACTCGCAGCTTGTCATCTGCCAAGTTAACAAAGATTATCAGAGTCCGTTGATGGAAGCCTACATTGATGAAGTGAGAAAGTTGGAAGAGCATTTTGACGGCTTACAGATGGAACATGTTTCGAGAGCCCAGAACGACATTGCAGATGGCCTGTCAAAGTGCGCCGCACTCAAGTTACCTGCGGAACCAAGTATTTTTGTGCTCAAACTGACTCAACCATCTGTAACACCATCAACTGGACAGAACAAGAAGAGGAAGTTGGTTTCTGGTGATTACTTTCCGGCAGAGCTCCCCGAAGCCGCCGCCGAGAAGGTTCCCAAACCTAACACCAAGAGTGCTGAGGAGCAGTCTGCTCCGACAAGCCCTAGGGTTTGTTCCGTTGAAGCAGACACTCCCGACAAGTTTTGCTCCGGCAAGCTTGCCGGGGAACATCAAGCTCCAGCTGAACCTCAGGTTCTTGCCGTAGAAGCTGATGTTCCGGCAACAGCATTTGTGCCTTTAGTCCTTGTTGTTGAGCCACAAGCTCCAGCATGGGCACATCAGATTGTCTGTTTCCTTCAGACAGGAGAACTTCCCGAAGAGCAAGAAGAAACAGAGAGAGTAGCCCGGCAATCGAGTATGTACCAGTTTGTTGACGACATACTGTACAGAAGAAGATTCAATGGAGTGAAATTGAAGTGCATTCCCCGGGAAGATGGACAGAGGCTGTTGGCGGAGATACATGGAGGCATATGTGGTCATCACATTGGTGCAAGAGCACTTGCCGGCAAAGCTTTCCGGCAAGGTTTCTTTTGGCCAACAGCCCTCCAGGATGCAACTGCACAAGTAACCAAGTGTGAAGCGTGCCAGTTCCACTCCAAACAGATACATCAACCAGCTCAAACTCTCCAAACAATCCCTTTATCCTGACCATTTTCGGTCTAGGGGCTCGACATCCTCGGCCCCTTTCCCCGAACTATCGGGGGCTTCGAGTACTTGTACGTGGCGATCGACAAGTTCACGAAGTGGCCGGAGGTGGAAGCAGTGAGGAAGGTGACAGCACAGTCAGCAGTCAGGTTCTTCAGGTCAATTGTTTGCCATTTTGGAGTCCCTAACAGGATCATCACCGACAATGTCACACAATTCACGAGCCGCACCTTCATGCAGTATGTCCAAGATCTTGGCGCCAAGGTCTGCTTCGCTTCTGTTGCTCACCCGAGAAGCAACGGTCAAGCGGAGAGGGCAAACGCTGAAGTGCTGTGCGGGCTCAAGACCAGAACTTTCGACAGGCTGCACAAGTGCGGAAGAAATTGGATCGAGGAGCTGCCAGTGGTTCTTTGGTCGATCAGGATGACACCAAATGGAGCCACTGGCCAGACACCTTTTGCTCTAGTATATGGAGCAGAGGCAGTTCTCCCCACGGAACTCGTATACGGATCGCCTCGAGTGCTCGCTTATGATGAGCTTGAGCAAGAGCAGCTGCGACAAGATGACGCGCTGCTCCTTGAGGAAGATCGTCTTCAGGCTGATGTACGAGCTGCTCGATACCAGCAAGCTTTGCGCCGCTACCATAGCCGCAAAGTCAATGCCAGAAGTCTCGAGGAAGGTGACCTTGTTCTTCGGCGTGTTCAATCCGCCAAGAATTCCAACAAGTTGACGCCAAAGTGGGAAGGCCCTTATTGGGTGAAACGAGTCACTAGGCCTGGCGCTGTCCGCCTTGAGACCAAAGATGGCTTTCCGGTGAGCAACTCCTGGAACATTGAGCATCTTCGTAAATTTTACCCATAAGGCGCGGTTGCCGGAACCTGTTCCGGCAACCACCTTTTGTACAAGCCTTGCCGCTGTTGCATGTAACCCTTTGTAAAAAGCCGGGCGCAGATCCCGTGCATAAATAAAGTTCATGTGCTTCACACATCTTGTCAAATTTCATGCCTTTTTTCTTTTTTGCATGATTTATCTGACACTTTGTGCAGCACTTGCCCCGGTAAGCAATAACGAGCCTTAAGGCTCCATATCGTTATTTTCTCTTCTTTCTTTTTCTCAAAGAGAAGGTTCCTTCGCCCACAAGTTCACCGGGGGGGGGGGAGGAGAAGATAAGAAGATAATGGTGTGGACTAGGCATCGTTCAAAGAAGTATAGCCTTGCCGGGACGCAGACGACAAAAAGAAAAAGCTAAGTCGCCAAAGTTTGAGCATGATCAGTTTTTAAAATTTTAAGTTATCTTCCTTGAACGACCGTGCTTTGTATGGAAAACCTGTGCACGGAGGAACCAACTCGTAGCTAGTTGCGCCCTTACTTTGTTTCGAGTCCGCTCAACAACTTAAGCGTGCTGCAACTAGTTGCGGCAAGGTTTCTTGCCGGAGCCGGCACCGCCAGCGGGCTGCTGATGTTCCGCACTCAGCGCTCGCGGCAAGAGTGCCTGCGCCGGCAAGTTCCCTAAAAGCGTAGGGTAAAAACATACAAAGGAAGGAATCAAGTAAAGGAGATAACGTAGCAAGCATTGCCCAGAATGAAGTTATATTACAAAGGTAACTTGTTGTGGCACTGACTAAATTGTTCTCATAACATAAATAACAGCGGCAAGGAAGGGAGAAAAAGGGCGGCCTAATATACGTGCTCGCCGTCGACCCTCCTGACTTCATTCACCTTGTCCACAATGGGTGCGACAAGGGCCTTCAGCTCTTCAAGATCAGCACTCGCCGGCAGCTTCTTGAGGACGTTGGTGAGGTTGAGGCCCGGATTGCGAAAGAGCACCTTCACCAACACCTTCTCCAAGACCCTGGCACAGATTGCGCGCGATTCGTCAGCCAGCTGCTTTGGGATCCTTTCCCGGAGTTGCTGGAGAGCCGTCGCCACGCCCTTGAAGAACAGAGTAAGCTTGGCGCTGGGCTGGAGGTTCTCGTCGGAGGAGTACCCGAAGCCTGCCAAGTCCAGTTGCGCCAGCTCCTCGTCGATGACTGCAGCAATGTTGACGAGGCCCTCCGTCCAGAGCTCCACCGTAGCCCTGAAGGTGTTTTGAGTCTCGGCGGCCCTCGTTAGCAGCTCCTCGTTGGCCTTGATCTCTTTCTTCAAGTCATCTTCTCGCTTCTTGGCACCGTCCAGCGTTCCAGTCAGCGTGACCAGCTTCAGCTCCAGATCCGCATTTGAGTCTTTGGCAGCATTCAGTTCCTTTGCCTTATCGGCAAGTTGAACTTGCAGATCACCATGGGCGAGGGCATCCTTCTCGCGTTCACGCTGGAGTGCGGCAAGCTCCTCATCCTTCCCTTTCAGATCAGCCTCCAGCTGCATCATCTTCACCTCCAATTCCTTCTTGGCAGCCTCGGCAGCTGCGGCAGCGTCCTTCGCTTCCTTGAGTGCCCCGCCAAGTGATTGCTCGCGTGCGGCGAGCTCCTCCTCGTGGCTGTCCAGATTGACTTTCCGCTGTGTCAGTTCACCTTCCCGGGTGGACAGTTCTTCAGCGGCAAGCCTCTGTTGCTCCTCAGCTTCTGCCTTCTCGAGGAGGAAGGCTTTCCGCGCCTCGACAAGCTGCGCCCTCTCCTCCGCAATGGACCGGAGGGCCTCTTGGTGGCAGCTCTGGAGCTCCTCCGCATGCTTCTCTATGTCCACTCCCGCCCGCGCGACAAGCGCTTCCCGGGGCTCCAGTTTCGCTTGCCGGGCGCGGTAGAGCGACACCAACTTCTGGAGCAGCTGCTCCTCTTCAGACTCGCCGCTGCTGCTGCTTGGCGCATCAACCACCGCCAGCCCAGCGGAGGCGAGTACTTCTCCGTCAAAAGTCTCTCCCTTGACCGGCGCCCTGGAGCTTGACACCCAGGGGAGCCTGATGAAGATACCTTCACCGGCCTTCAAGTAGGCGCCGGGCTGGGGCTCTTCGGGGCCTGGCGCTGCATCAGCGGCGGAGGGGTCGGCGGTCGGTGTAGCGCCTTGCGCTCCTGCGGCCCCCGGGTTGTCAGTACGGTCGCCGGACCCCTCGCCAGCTCCAGCGCCAGCAGCCTTGGCGGCCTCTTCATCGGCAGGGTCATCAGCGCCGGCCTCCTCTTCAGTAGCAGCGGCATCGCCAGTATCGCCGCGCACGTTCTCCTCGCTGGTGGCCTTGGTCTCCATTGGCTCCGCGGAGGGAGGGTCTGAAGGCAGGAAAAGGGGAGAAAAAGTCAAGCAAATATCCAAAAAAGAATATCAGAAGAAGAAGAACCCAAGGGAGGTTTCAAGCAAGGGAAATTACCAGTGCTGGGATCCACGGTCATGGGCTCCACCACCGGAGGGTCGCTGGCGTTGCCCCTTGCCGGGGACTCCTCCCTTGCCGGAGAGTCATCCCTTGGCGGCGTAGTTGAAGCAGATAGCACCTCAGGACAGGCTTCTAGTTGTTCCTGATGGGCCTGTTCTGCTCCTACAAAATCAAATCAACAGTCAAGATATCAGCAAGGAAAGAGCACCCATGTGCACCCCACAACAAGAAGTGAACAAATACTTGCGCTAGGGGCTGCGCTGGGGGCTGCTTCGGGGAGAGGTTGCCGGGTCCGTCAAGGTGGTCTCGGATGCATCCTCTGTTGCCACAGTAGGATCGTCCTTGATGACAACCACGGGGACCTTGGCCCTCTTTGCCGCTCTCTCGGCCAGAGTCCTGAAAAGGAACGAGGTTCAGACGGAAGCGGATCAGATACAAGACAAGAAACAGCAAGAATCAAAGAAATATAAGTACAACAAGAAGAAAGTCTTACTCCTCCTCTTCTTCTTCCTCCTCGTCGGAGCTCAGTGCGGAGAGGTCGAAGTCCGGCACCCTTTCAGCGCGACGAGGCGGAGTAGTAGGCTCCCTTGGACGCTTGGCAGGAGCTGCGGCAGGATCAGGAGTAGCGGCCCGAGAAGATCCCGCTCTAGTTGCCGGCGCGGCATGAGATGCTCCCGCGGCAATGGTGCTTGTCGCAGTAGAGCGTGTCCCGCGGCGCTGCGGCTGTTGGCCTGCCTGCCGCCCTGCTGTGTCTCCAGTCCTACGGAGGCGCCTTCTCGGTTGAGCTGGGGGCTGCGCTGGGGGCTCTGCCTGCGGCAAGCTGCTCGAAGACGGTTGGCCGCTTGCGCCCTCGGCGGGCTCGCTCGCTTCGGCTTCGGGCTCTCCTTCGCCAACGACCTCCCCGCCAAGGTCCTCCCGGTCGGCAAGGCTTGCCGCCTCGGCCGCCTCTGCCTCCTCCAACGTAAAACCAAACTCGCCCGCAGCGGCAGCTGCCGCCGCCTCTTCCGCCCTGGTGGCGATGTACCACATCTCGTCATCAGTGGTGTCGTGGGTGAGGAGTTTCTGCTCGTCGGCACGAACTGCTATCTCCACCAAGCCGTCGAAGAATTGCCGCACAACGTCGTCGGAGGGCTCCTGCCAAGTTGGGATAATCCCGTGCGAGTCGCACTCCGGCATCATTGCGCGGATGCGATCGAGCTGGGAGTTGTTGCACAGCGGGACGACGCCCTGCGGCAGCCTAAACCACTCCGGATGGTTGGGGTCGTGCTCGAACAGCTCCTTGAGCATCCCATCCAACTCCAAGACTGTGAAATTAAAATTGAGGCCTGGGCGCAGCCTCATGATATCCGCCGGGCCCCCGTACAGCCAGGCGGGCCTCCCCCTCTCCTGCAGAGGGGCGATGCGGTGGCGAAGGAAGTCCGCGCCAACAGCCCCTACAGTGAGCCCGGCAAGCCCGAGCCGCAGAATCCGGGTGGTGGCGATCTTCAGTCTAGCATCGTCCACCGCCAGGGCGCTCCAGTCACCGCCGCACACTACTCGGGCTTGACGCAGGTTGGTGAATGGCTGCGGATCCGCGTCAACAATCCAACACCACTCCGCCCTCCACTCATCCCACTTGCTACGAAGCTCCCCCTCCAGATAGACCTCCTTCATGCCGACTCTCGAGATCCAGGCGATCCCGCCAGCTAAGGGCTCTCCCTTCTCGGCCCGGGGCATGAAGTAGTGGCGAAAGAGGGCAACATTTGGGTGGATTCCAATGAAGTTCTCGTAGAGGTGTGCGAAAACCGCCATTGTCAGAACGACGTTGGGGGTGAAGTCAAGGAGATGAAACCCATAGGTATTCATGATATCACAGAAGAAATCGGAAAAGGGCGGGCAGAGCCCGCAATAGAAGAACAGGGGGAAGAAATAGTATCCTTTTGGGCACTTTTTCGAAGTAGAAGCTTCGGCGGAGAGTACCTGCGTGCGCGGATGCGCCCGCGTCTCCGTCGACCAGAAAAGATAGAACCACGCCCGCAGCGCCTTCGGGGTGAGCTCGGGGGGGAAAAGTGCTTGTTCCTTGCGCAGCGCCTCAAGCCGCAGCGCCTCGGCCGACTTCGCGCTCTTCCCGGTCTTCGGGGCCATGGCGGAGGCGGTGGGGGAGAGTGAGGGCGTTGGCAGTGACGGCGGCGACGGCGGCGGCGAGGGCGGAGTGCTGCTCTCTTTCGGCTTGGGAAGCGGAGGGGAGCGGCGGAGCTTTCTGAGGAAGGAACTGCAAGTGGCGAAGGTGGGGGAACGGCCCCTGTTTCCCCTGCTTATAAAGAGGAGAGGCGAACGTTACGCCTTTTTCGATTAAAGAACCACCCACGATCTCTCCCACGACGCCGTGTTTGACGCGTGCCGTTACGGGAGGGCGCGGTGGATACGGAGTTAGATTTGGTATGGACCCAGGCCGCGCGTGCCCGTGCCTTGTTTTGGGCCTGGCCCAACAGCGCTCGGCACCGTGTGTGGCCCAGGCCCGGGGGCTCCTGTCGGTGTACTAAAGTAGGGGTACCTTAGTATCCCGAACTTGTGCACGGGCAGTCGCAGCGCCCAGTGGCAAGGCTTGCCGGGCGTCCGCCAAGATCCTCCGTAGTCCCCATTGATGCCATTCAAGAACAAAGTGTTTTAACTAAGAAGACAAGACTCCGGCAAGTGTAGCTCGCCGGGAAGGACAAGGCCCCGGCAAGAGGAGCTTGCCGGGAAGGCCAACCAAGGCACTTCAGGGAACTTGCCGCGACGCGCCGCGCGTCCCGGCAAAGCCCGACGAGCGACAAGCTCTCGGGTGCGGCAAGACAATGACCGCGGCAAGGCGCTTGCCGCGGCGAAGCCACCACTCTGCGCCCATGCTCCAGCGCATTCGTCGACGTGTCGCCGCAAGATCGTTCCAGGCACACGTGGCGGGGAGCTGTGCAGCCAAGCGGTGCGAGGTGGCAAGTGGAGATGACGAGAAGGCCATCGTGGCAGGCGGTGGCGCCCCTAACGGTCGCTTCTCTGCACTGTTGGGCGAGGCGGATGGGCATTAAATGCGCTTGTCCCCTGCCGTCAGAGTTAGGTAGGGTGCACTATAGATAGCAGTTGTACCAACCACCTTTTTTACATTTGTACCCCTGTCTACGTTGCCACCTGTCGGTGACCCCTTTAGCCTATAAAAGGAGGCCCATGCGCAACGTAGAGGGGGTTCGACTCATTCGAAACTACACCACTCTCACGCTCTCAAGCAAGAACAGAATACAAACACAAAGCAGCAGTAGGAGTTTTATCTCTCCGGAGAGCTCCAAAGCTGGGTAAAAATCGCTCGTGTGCTCCGCCTCGATCTGCTCTTCGTGCGCTCTCCGCTCCCTTGCCGGACCGAAAAGGGGCCCTGCCCCATAGGTGTTCGTTTCCCATGACAGGTACACCTTCTATCACAGATCCAAAGGCACGATATTCATTGCTAAGAATGGATCCTTTCTAGAGAAGGAGTTTCTCTCAAAAGAAGTGAGTGGGAGGAAAGTAGAACTTGATGAGGTAATTGTACCTTCTCCCGAATTGGAAAGTAGTTCATAAAAGAAATCAGTTCCAGCGATGCCTACACCAATTAGTGAGGAAGTTAATGATGATGATCATGACACTTTAGATCAAGTTACTACCAATCCTCGTAGGTCAACCAGAGTACGTTCCGCACCAGAGTGGTACGGTAATCCTGTTCTGGAAATCATGTTACTAGACCATGACAAACCTACGAACTATGAGGAAGTGATGATGAGCCCAGATTCCGCGAAATGGCTTGAGGCCATGAAATCTGAGATGGGATCCATGTAATAGAACAAAGTGTGGACTTTGGTTGACTTGCCCGATGATCGGCAAGCGATAAAGAATAAATGGATCTTCAAGAGGAAGACGGACGCTGATAGTGGTGTTACTATCTACAAAGCTAGACTTGTCGAAAAAAGGTTTTTGACAAAGTTCAAGATGTTGACTACGATGAGATTTTTTCACTCGTAGCAATGCTTAAGTCTGTCCGAATAATGTTAGCAATTGCCAAATTTTATGAAATATGGCAAATAGATGTCAAAAACTACCTTCCTTAATGGATTTATTAAAGAAGAGTTGTATATGATGCAACCAGAAGGTTTTTGTCAATCCTAAATGTGCTAACGAAATGTGCAAGCTCCAGCGATCCATCTATGGACTGGTGCAAGCATCTTGGAGTTGGAATATACGCTTTGATGAGTTAATCAAAGCATATAGTTTTATACAGACTTGAGATGAATCCTGTATTTACAAGAAAGTGAGTGGGAGCACTACAACCTTTCTGATGAGTATATGTGAATGACATATTGTTGATCAGAAATGATGTAGACTTTTCTGGAAAGCATAAAGGAGTGTTTGAAAGGAGTTTTTGAAAGAAATACCTCAGTGAAGCGGCTTACATATTAAGCATCAAGATCTATAGAGATAGATCAAGACGCTTGATAAGTTTTTTCAATGAGTACATACCTTGACAATATTTTGAAGTAGTTCAAAATGGAACAGTTAAAGAAGGAGTTCTTGCCTATATTGGAAGGTGAGAAGTTAAGTAAAGACTCAAAACCCGACCACGGCTGAAAATAGAAAGAGAATGAAAAGTCATTCTCTATGCCTCAGTCATAGATTCTATAAAGTATGCTATGCTGTGTACCAGACCTATTGTGTACCTCACCATGAGTTTGGCAAGAGGGTACAATAGTGATCCAGGAGTGGATCACTCAACAGCGGTCAAAATTATCCTTAGTGGAATAAGGATATGTTTCTCGGTTATGGAGGTGACAAAAAGTTCGCTGTAAAGGGTTACATCGATGCAAGTTTCGACACTGATTCGGATGACTCTAAGTCATAATCTGGATACATATTGAAAGTGGGAGCAATTATCTAGAGTAGCTGCGTGCAGAGCATTGTAGACATAGAAATTTGCAAAATACATATGGATCTGAATGTGGCAGACCCGTTGACTAAACTTCTCTCACAAGCAAAACATGATCACACCTTAGTACTCTTTGGGTGTTATTCACATGGCGATGTGAACTAGATTACTGCCTCTAGTAAACCCTTTGGATATTGGTCACATGGAGAAGTGAACTATGGAGTGTTAAATCACATGACGATGTGAACTACTGATGTTAAATCACATGGCAATCTGAACTAGATTATTGAGTCTAGTGCAAGTGGGAGACTGAAGGAAATATGCCCTAGAGGCAATCATAAAGTTATTATTTATTTCCTTATATCATGATAAATGTTTATTATTCATGCTAGAATTGTATTAACCGAAAACTTAGTACATGTGTGAATACATAGACAAAACAGAGTGTCCCTAGTATCCCTCTACTTGACTAGCTCGTTAATCAAAGATGGTTATGTTCCCTGACCATAGGCATGTGTTGTCATTTGATAAACGGGATCACATCATTAGAGAATGATGTGATGGACAAAACCCATCCGTTAGCTTAGCATAATGATCGTTGAGTTTTATTGCTATTGCTTTCTTCATGACTTATACATGTTCCTATAACTACGAGATTATGCAACTCCCGAATACCGGAGGAACACCTTGTGTGCTATCAAAGGTCACAACATAACTGGGTGATTATAAAGATGCTCTACAGGTGTCTCCAAAGGTGTTTGTTCGGTTGGCATAGATCGAGATTAGGATTTGTCACTCCGTGTAACGGAGAGGTATCTCTGGGCCCTCTCGGTAATGCACATCACTATAAGCCTTGCAAGCAATGTGACTAATGAGTTAGTTACGGGATGATGCATTACGAAATGAGTAAAGAGACTTGCTGGTAACGAGATTGAACTAGGTATGAGGATACCGACGATCGAGTCTCGGGCAAGTAACATGTCGATGACAAAGGGAACACCGTATGTTGTTATGCGGTTTGACCAATAAAGATCTTCGTAGAATATGTAGGAGCCAATATGAGCATCCCGGTTCTGCTATTGGTTATTGCTCGGAGATGTGTCTCGGTCATGTCTACATAGTTCTCGAACCCGTAGGGTCCGCACGCTTAACGTTCGATGACGATTTGTATTATGAGTTATGTGATTTGATGACCGAAGTTTGTTTAGAGTCCCAGATGAGATCACGGACATGACAAAGGAGTCTCGAAATGGTCGAGAGGTAAAGATTCACATATTGGAAGGTTTCATTTGGACATCAGAATAGTTCCGAGTGATTCAGGCATTTTTCCGGAGTACTGGGAGGTTACCGGAACCCCCTGGGAGAAGTTATGGGCCTTGTGGGCCATAAGAGGGAAGCACACCAGGCCACAAGGGGATGGTGCACCCCTTTGGGCAAGAGGCCGATTAGGACTAGGAGAAGGGGGCCACCCCCCCTTTCCTTCTCCTTCTCCCTCCCCCCTTTCCTACTCCGTATGGGAGGTAGAATCCTACTAGGACTAGGGAGTCCTAGTAGGACTCCACACCTTGGCGTGCCCCCCTAGGGCCGGCTTCCTCTCCCTCTCCCTCGTTTATATATGGGGGCAGGGGGCACCCTAGAACACACAAGTTGATCTTTTAGCCGTGTTCGGTGCCCCCTCCACAGTTACACACCTCAGTCATATCATCATAGTGCTTAGGCAAAGCCCTGCACCGGTAACTTCATCATCACCGTCGGCATGCCGTCGTGCTGACGAGACTCTCCCTCGGCCTCAACTGGATCAAAACTAGGAGGGACGTCATAGAGCTGAACGTGTGCTGAACGCAGAGGTGCCGTACATTCGGTACTTGGATCGGTTGGATCGCGAAGACGTTCGACTACATCAATCGCGTTACTAAACGCTTCCACTTTTGGTCTATGAGGGTACGTGGACACACTCTCCCCGTTCGTTGCTATGCATCACATAGATAGATCCTGCGTGATCGTAGGTAAATTTTTGAAATTACTGCCTTCCCCAACAGTATCAGCATCCCCAAGCTTAATTCCTACTTGTCCTCGAGTAGATAAATGACAAAAACAGAATTTTTGACGTGGAATACTGCCTACCATGTTCAACACATATTCTTCTCTTTGGTAGCATGGACATTTGGAATTTTATGGTTCAAAGCAATAGTCTAGTTTTGACATGAAGATTTCAATAATCAAGCATATCAACAAGCAACCATGTCTTTCAAAATATCAACACTAAAGCAAGTTATCCCTATCCCACTATACTCAATCATTGATCCATTCATGAAACTCACTCGCATATTAGCTACACCCAATGCTCAAGTACGATCACAGTGCCCCTTAGTTGGTGCTTTATAAGAGAAGATGGAGAATCAAATAAAAATAAAAATAGCATAGAGTAAATAGAAAGGCCCTTTGCAGAGGGAAGTAGGGATTTTTAGAGGTGCCAGAGCTCAAAGCGGAAAAGAAAGATAATTTTTTTTGGGTGGCATGCTTTTCCTGTCAACGAAAACGATTGAGTAGTTCCCAATACTTTCTATGCTAGATATATCATAGGCGGTTCCCAAACAGAAAATAAAGTTTATTCCTTTTTTCACCATACTTTCACATTCCACGGCTAGCCGTATCCAACGGGTGACGTCCATACCAACACTTTACAAGGAATTTATTATTTGACAACATAAAGTAAATTCATTTTTCATTTCGGGACTGGGTATCCTTAATACCTTTGCCGTACTCTTTTACAATGACAAGTGAATAAACACTCCTCTTGAGAATAACACATCTAGCATGGAAAAATATCAGCGACCCCCTACCGTTTCATGAGCGGTACGAGCACACCAAAAGGAAATTTACTTTAAAGATTAGAGATGGCACATACAAATTTGCTTAGAACGGCACAAAAATACCGCATATAGGTAGGTATAGTGGACTCATATGGCAAAACTGGGTTTAAGGATTTGGATGCACAAGTAGTATTCCTACTTAGTATAAGTGAAGGCTAGGAAAAAGATTGAGAAGCATTGTAACACTCCTAGTGTCATGCTACAGTAATCCCCTGTTAATGGTGCCATGTCATCACATTACTGTTGCTAATCTTCACTTGATCCAAATCACCATTCAAATTCAAATCCAATCTAAAGTAAAAAAATCATATTTTTTTGGCTGTGAACTGTGGGGTAAAACCCCCGCAGCATATCAAAACTTTATTAAATCCAGACAACAGTTACAACAACATGATTACAAGAGGTAACCGAAAAGAATGAGAAAAACAAAAAAGCAAAAAATCATATTTTTCAGACATGAAATCAAAAATGTTCATATTCTGGCAAATAATCATTTGTTAATATTGGTGGTGGACCAACATTTTTGCAAGGTGTTTAAATGGCCTAAACCAATTAAAGCAGTGGCTAAAGCAATAGATTAAATGGCTTTTTAATTTGTAAAAATTGCTACCTTTTTCAAAAGCCTCACAACTCTTTTGTGGCATTGCACAATAATTCTTTGGAATTGTTTTAGCCAGTGGCATAATTTTGCAAAGTCATTAGTGGCAAAAAGAAAAGGCAAAAGCTGCTGGAAAAGAAAAAGAAAAAGAAAAAGAAAAGGAAAGAAGAAGGGGTGGTAGAGCCCCATGGCCTCCCCTTGGGCTTCGGCCCATCCCACCTGGGCCGGCCCACCTAACCCACCCGAGCCAGCCCAGTTGCCCCCCTCGCACCGGTCTCTCCCCGCCCTGTTCCTCGGTCTCAGACCGCAAGAGGAGGCTGGTCGCCGCCGAACCACCTCGCCGGCGGCACCCCCGCGAGAGGATAAGGCCCGGCGCCTCCCCACCTCCTCGAGTCCCCCCCTCACCTACCGCCACTCCCACTCTCCCACTTGTGCCTCTCCATCCCCAGATCCACGTCTCCCCTCTCCATCTCCTTCGTTCTGGAGAGGAGACCGACGCCATCGCCGCCGTACCTCCGGCAATCCCGCGGCCACCAGCGGCCCCGAGGCCACCGGCCCTGTCCATTCGCTCTGCCGTCCTCATCGACGTCGCCTAGGGTCCTCCATGGAGCCGAGGGCCCCTGTAGCTGCGGATTGCCATCATCCCCTTTCGCCTCTGTCTCCGACGCTCACCGGCGACCTCAAGCACCCCTGTTGCTCCTAAGCTGTCAAGGGCCTTCCGTGGCCGCTCGGTGTGCTCCACTTCGTCCTCTCAACTCTCCTTCCTCGCCTCACTGCGCCCCTAGCCGTAGCTACTATCCTGGCCATAGCACGCCTCCGCCGCCGTACTTGTCACCGTGTCCACACTCTCCGTCCAGCTCGGACGAGCACGACATCGTGCTCAGCACGCTCCCAGCAGTCCAACGCCACCTTCCACGGTCCTTGTCGTGCGCTGCAGTGACGAGCGCGGGCATGCCTGAAAGCCACCGCCGCCAAGCTCGACGCTGGCGACGTTTCTGGCCTCCCCGACGTAGTCTAGCAGCACCACTCGACGCGGCTCCCTCCTAGCTTTCGAACGCAAGTCGTGGCACGCAAAATGGTGAACTGTGGTGTTTTTTCGAGCTGCTCCGGCATTCGGCCGCCGCGGAGAGCTGGCCGGAGCTCGTTCCGGCACCTGCGCTGACCTGGCGTGGCCTGGGTCCCACCCAGTGTCACTGCCAGTTGGCCCCATGGGTCCCAGTTGACTGGGTTGACCCAGTCAACTGCTGACCAGGCAGCCTAGTGCCACTGACACGCGGGCCCCACCACCTATTTTAAATAATTAATTTTTTTAATAATTAAAACCTAATTAGTTACTAATTAGAGACTGACATGTGGGGCCTAGTAGCTATTTAACCTCAGATTAGTTTAATATAAACTCTGTTAATTACAGTGGCTGACATGTGGGCGCCACTTGTCTGGTTTGACTGGTCAGCCGACCTGTTGACCTGCTGACATCAGCATTGCATCATGCTGATGTCCTAATTCCCTTTTCTGTTAATTTAAATAATTCCAGAAAATGGTTTAATCTTTGAGAATTCATAGAAATAAGACGTAGCTCAGTTGGACAAACTTTATACATGAAAGTTTCTCAAAACGATGAGACGAACCCGAATACGCTAACCACATACCTGTCAGATGCTTCTAACTATTTGAACATGGAACATTCCCCTCCGGTCATCTGTCTGACACAGGTACGGAACCGGGAATACATTCCCGGTTGAATTCCCCCTTCACCTATATCGTGTAGCCATACGTTAGGTCACACCCGGCACATCATGTTGCCACGTTATGCTTTGTGATGCTATGTTTGCTTTATATTTACTATTTCTTCCCTCTCTTCTCTCTGGTAGACCCCGAGACCAATGCCGCCCCTGTGATCGACTACGTCGACGATGACCCCTCCTTGCCAGAGCAACCAGGCAAGCCCCCCCCCCTTTGGTCATCCCGATACAACCCATTCCATTCTCTCATGCTTGCATTAGATTTTGCTACTGTTATTGATTGCTCCTATTCTGATGCATAGCCTGCTTTTGTATCTGCGGTTGTACCTTACCTGCTTATCCTAAACTGCTTAGTATAGGTTGGTTAGTGATCCATCAATGACCCCCACCTTGTCCTTGTTGCCCCTGCTTCATCATCGAAGACCTGATCAACGGGATCGAAGACCAGGCCCCGGCACCGCACATAACTTCCCCTTAGTTGCTCGACACTAGTGGGTTACTATCGAGTGCCGAGGGTGAGACCTCATCAGCACTTCTGATGTTAACCCAGTAGTGTAGTTATTCGGTCGTGGTCATCGAGGGTGATTTCCTCCTTAACCACTTCCGACACGACTCTGTCGTGCAACCCCTCAAGTGTGGACCTCGAGGGTGGTTCCTCTTCCGTCCACCTTGATGATTACATCGAGTGGAATCTGTCGGGGGTGACTCCTCAGGTTTTCCCCTTGGTGTTAGACACACGGTTACTATGGTTACTATGACTTTACACCGAACCATGTTACTGAAGACAGGTCGGCCCTGAGGGGTACCCGCGCGAGCTTAATTGCGGGTGATGTGGAGTCGGGTTGACCTGGAGGGTGCCCGCGAGATAATTACGAGGCGTGGCCGGGCATTCCTAGTCCTTCCCGCAAGTCCTCGAGACGGGACAACGGGGTCACATCTTTCGTGAGTCTCTGCTTGTTACCACGCGTTCCTAATCCACTACGATTTGGATATTTGATCCGAGGGGCCTCTGGCCTGATAGCACTAACCATCACATGGGCTTAGTATGGGCGTTCTGCGTCGTATACATCAGCCGAAGCTTAATAGACGTCAGCGACTGAGCGGCGCGCGCCGGGTTGGACTGCATAAGCACCTGCCTTTTCGAAGGAGGTAGCTAGGTCTGCTCACCGGCCACGTACGCAACGTGCAGGAGTTCCCGGGGTGATGGCCCATGACCCCAGGGGGTATAGGTTTAGTCCGACGTGCTGACCTCTCTATTAAGCCTAGGTCGGGTTGCGACATATTGTTTGGCCGAGGCCGGGCATGACCCAGTAAAGTGTGTCCGGCCGGAGTTAATCAAGCATGGTGGGTAAGTTGGTGCACCCCTGCAGGGAAGAAAACATCTATCGATAGCCGGTCCTATGGTAACGGACACTCGAAGTTGTATCCCAATCGATACAACTAGAACTGGATACTTGTGTTGAGAATTGTATGGTGATGAGAATTGGATTGTGATGACAATAGGATAGTATGGCTCTGGGATTACTTTCTCGCAGGGAGTCGAGAAAGGATCTCTGGCTGAGGTTGATAACACTACTACTACTTTACTTTATGCTACTCTACTCCCTCCTGTTGCTGCAAGATGGTGGTTTCTAGAAGATGCTAGTCTTCGATAGGACTAGGTTCTCCCCTCTATTCTGGCATTTCTGCAGTTCATTCCACATATACAACCCATTTCATTGATAGCGATGCATATGTAGTGTAGTTCCTTGCTTGCGAGTACTTTGGATGAGTACTCACGGTTGCTTTGCTCCCCCTTTTCCCCCTTTCTTCTTCTTTCTGATTGATGCAACCAGATGTCAGAGCCCAGGAGCCAGATGCCACCGCCGATGCTTACTACTACGTGGAGGCCGCCACCGACTAGGAGTAGTTAGGAGGCTCCCAGGCAGGAGGCCTTGCCTTTTCGATCATGTTGCTTTTGTGCTAGCCTTCTTAAGGAAAACTTGTTTAACTTATGTCTGTACTTAGATATTGTTGCTTCTGTTGACTCGTTTGTATTCAAGTTGATGTATTCGAGCCCTCGAGGCCCCTGGCTTGTAATATGAAGCTTGTATTATTTTAATTTGTGTCTAGAGTTGTGTTGTGATATCTTCCCGTGAGTCCTTGATCTTGACCGTACACATTTGTGTGTATGATTATTGTACGTTTGAATCGAGTGCGTCACAAGTTGGTATCAGAGCCGACTGCCTGTAGGATCCCCCTTTCCAACTCCTTGGCCGAAGTTGAGTCTAGAAACCGAAAACCGTTTTACTAACTTGGTTGTGTGGCTTACGGGCCCACGTCGCCAATTGGGTGGTATTAGCATCTTTTATTCCTCGTCTATACTCTGGGACTCTGATCTCTCTTCCATTTGGGTTAAATGATTTTGCTAACTCTAACAATAGGATCTCGTAACTACTTCCTCCCGGAGAGCCCCTTATTATAGATGATCGCCTGCTGCACCAGAAGATTCCGAAGATACTCTCCGATGTTATCCCGATAACTTGTGCTCATCGTATTTGCAATTCCCTATCACCGATAAGCCCCTATGACTAACTACATACACCTGTCATTCATACAATCATTCCTTGTTGCTCCTGTTATTTCAAGATGCCCTGAAATACTCTCCGTTGCCCCGAGAATCCCTTGAGCTTACTGCCTTGCAGTTCTTTACCACATGAATACCCCTACGGATAATTCCTCGCACTTATTGAGTATCCGTTCATCCCCAGTTGTTCGTATGCTTCATAAGATTCTCTGATATACTATTCAATCTTCTGAGAATCTTCTTCAAACTATTTCTCGGCAATTACTTGTCTGCTTACATTATGGATGCTTCTCATATGTCTAGCAATATTCATTAGTATCATTTGACACCGTAATTTTGTTCCTATTGATTCAACATGTGAGCGAATGCGTGCAATCATTAGTTGATCCTTTTAAATGATCTTTTCGGTTCAGACGTCACTCCAGACATGAGCTGGTTCTCGGCAAACCAAACCTTAATTGATTGTCAATCTATATCTATTCAACTTACATGTCTTTTGATCAGAGTGTCTGCTTCTGATCTTCTAATTTGGAAATCATAATTTCTTTGCATTAATCATCGAATTATTCAGATGTTTCTATAATCCAATGCCTTTGCATTCTTTCCTTCTTATGATTGAGTACTGCTACTCAAATCAGATCCACTGAGGACCGCTGAATCCTTTGTTGGATTATTATCCGGCAGTTTCCTTCATATTCAAAATTTTGTGCGCTCTTCCCCTGATACATATTGCCTTTGGTAAATTGTATTCTCTGCTTTGTCAACCATGCTCTGCTTCCGAGCTTGAGTTAATTACCTCTAAAGTTTTTGCAAATGTTCCTAAGATACCCCGACGGGTTGAACTAATGCTTTCCCTAATTTGTGTGAACCCATAAATTTCTATGGGTCATACTCCACTAGTGTTATGCCGGATAAAAATTTCTACACTACAACTTTGTCAAAAGCGAGAAGTTAATGAGAGGTTATGCATTGAAGAAGTGGGAGTCGACCTTGAACTTTGTGTTCATGCCCGTAGACACGATGTAGATCTTATCATGGAAGCTTCTCTTATAATCAAATGTTCCCTTGGTATAAGCTCATCTTGCATCTTTAAATTGATTCTTTGCAATCGTGGTTCCGACCATATTTTTCTCCTTGATTCCATTTCCCGCACAAGTTAAAATACTTGTCTGCTGCAGATCATTTCATCTATCCAACCTCTATTTTGATCTACCTCAAGTATTGCGCCCTGTTATCTCGAGGATATTGTGTCATTGCACTACCTCTTGTGAATTCTCATTGGAATGATACTCCATCACATCATTCCTTTCCTGATCGGCTATATCATTATCGAGCTAATTTTAATTGTGCTACCCGGTCCTTTTTCTCGGAGCAACTTCCGACGATGAGCTAAGCTTACGTTGATCTCCTTTATCTTGTCATTTTGCCTTGAACAATAGGCTTGATTTCGAGTTTGTGTCGTATCCGTGGTTCCAATAAACTTTTGCTTCATCATTCCTTTGACTTTACGTCATCTCCAATCGATTACATCTTCATGAAATCTCTCGACAAATGTGTCGTGATCATCATCAACATTCTAAGCTCTTCCAGGGTATCAATCGAATTCGGGATGAGAAATACCATCCTAGCCCCTCGAGGATTTGTGTTATCATCGACAACATTCTTGCCTTCCCCCCAACACAAACTTGTTCGTATAATTTTGGAAATACTTCCTTTTTGACATGTCGACGGATTGCTGCTGAGCCCATCGGCCACATCCTCATCTTTTTCCTAGAAAAAAATTGCATGAGGTGTTCTAGAAAATTCCTGATGGATCCTTTGTGTTCTTAAGGTCCAACCTTTACCTAATTACCATGTCAATGCTATCTCGAAGCATGTCTATGGTACTCTGATTTTCAATAAGAACATTTGAATCACAATGCTATATTTTTTCTTTATCAATTATCCTAACACCGTTGTTTGGGTAATATCATGAAATTCCTCTCCCCTTACCTAAATGGTTTTCTACTTTCTATCATGTCATGGGTATCATGCTTTGCTTGTCCTTGAGAAGGATATACCCCCTGAAATATGTGTTTAAACACATTTCCTTTCCACTGTCTTGTTTAACCTTTCTTGCGATCTATATGATGTAAGCAAAAATAATTCCCTACTTATAAAAACGCCTCAAGGTACAATTCGGTCAGTACGACCCTGTTACTAATGTTGATGACATTCCGGTAACCACCGATGGACGAGAACATTGCCTACTAGTCCGCCTTGTTTCAACGAGCAGGAAAATAGTTCTCTTGGTCCCTCGCCCTTGGTACCAATGGGGTTGGCAACATAGCTGACAGTCTATCATCTGACATGCCTTGCTATCGGCCCCCTTTCTACTTTTAACCCACATGGTGGTCTCATAACCCACAGTTCCACAGGATCGGAACCTGACTCTCCTGTATATCTTTGATTCTGAAATATTCTTGCAATTGGCTTCGTATCATGTCACGAGCTACCTTTCGAGAGATGATCTATTCCCGATGCTCTGAACCCCTTTCTCACACTTTGTTCAGGTATCAATTTGTCCCTTCGCTTGAAACTTCCTATTGTACCTTCATACTTTGCTCTCGATGTTTATTAAGTTTCAACTCGAGAGATACTTCTGCCTCATTCCCTGAATTGTTCACTAGATAATTAACCCTATAAGGGTTAGTTCTCCGAAGTTACTCTTTACTTCCCCACTTAAATCTCGGGACGAGATTTCTTGTAGTGGAGGAGATTTGTACCACCCCTAGTTTCATGCTACAGTAATCCCCTGTAAATGGTGCCATGTCATCACATTACTGTTGCTAATCTTTACTTGATCCAAATCACCATTCAAATTCAAATCCAATCTTAAGTAAAAAAAATCATATTTGTCAGACATGAAATCAAAAATGTTCATCTTGTGGCAAATAATCATTTGTTTATATTGGTGGTGGACCAACATTTTTGCAAGGTGTTTAAATGGCCTAAACCAATTAAAGCAGTGGCTAAAGCAATAGATTAAATGGCTTTTTAATTTATAAAAATTTCTACCTTTTTCAAAAGCCTCACAACTCTTTTTGTGGCATTGCACAATAATTCTTTGGAATTGTTTTAGCCAGTGGCATAATTTTGCAAAGTCATTAGTGGCTAAAAGAAAAGGCAAAAGCTGCTGGAAAGGAAAAACAAAAAGAAAAAGAAAAGGAAAGAAGAAGGGGTGGTAGAGCCCCTGGCCTCCCCTTGGGCTTTGGCCCATCCCACCTGGGCCGACACACCTAACCCACCCGAGCCAGCCCTGTTGCCCCCCTCGCACCGGTCTCTCTCCCCGCCCTGTTCCTCAGTCTCAGACCGCAACAGGAGGCTGGTCGCCGCCGAACCACCTCGCCGACGACGCCCCCGCGAGAGGATAAGGCCCCGTGCCTCCCCGCCTCCTCGAGTCCCCCCTCACCTACCGCCACTCCCACTCTCCCACTTGCGCCTCTCCTTCCCCAGATCCACCTCTCCCCTCTCCATCTCCTTCGTTCTGGAGAGGAGACCGACGCCATCGCCGCCGTACCTCCATCAATCCCGCGGCCACCAGCGGCTCGAGGCCATCGGCCTTGTCCGTCCGCTCCGCCATCCTCATCCACGTCGCCTGGGGTCCTCCAAGGAGCCGAGGGACCCTGCAGCTACCGATCGCCGTCGTCCCCTTTCGCCTCTGTCTCCGACGCTCGCCGGCGACCTCGAGCACCCTTGCTGCTCCTAAGCCGTCAAGGGCCTTCCGTGGGCGCTCGGTGAGCTCCACTCCGTCCTCTCCCCTCTCCTTCCTTGCCTCACTACGCCCCTAGCCGTAGCTACCCTCCTGGCTGTAGCGCGCCTCCACCGCCGTACTCGTCGCCATGTCCACACTCTCCGTCCAGCTCGGACGAGCATGGCATCGTGCTCAGCATGCTCCCAGTAGTCCAACGCCACCTTCCACGATCCTTGCCGTGCCCTGCAGCGACGAGCGCGGGCACGCCCGAAAGACACCGCCGCCAAGCTCGACACCGGTGACATTTCCGGCCTCCCCAACGTAGTCTAGCAGCACCACTCGACGCGGCTCCCTCCTAGCTTTCGAACGCAAGTCGTGGCACGCGAAATGGTGAACCGTGGTGTTTTTCCGAGCTGCTCCGGCGTTCGGCCGCCGCGAAGAGCTCGCCGGAGCTCGTTCTGGCGCCGGCGCTGACCTGGTGTGGCCTAGGTCCCACCCAGTGTCACTGCCAGTGGGCCCCGTGGGTCCCAGTTGACTGGGTAGACCCGGTCAACTGCTGACCAAGCAGCCCAGTACCACTGACACGCGGGCCCCACCGCCTATTTTAAATAATTAGAATCTTTTAATAATTAGAACCTAATTAGTTACTAATTAGAGACTGACATGTGGGGCCCAGTAGCTATTTAACCTCAGATTAGTTCAATATAAACTCTGTTAATTACAGTGGCTGACATGTGGGCGCCACCTGTCAGGTTTGACTGGTCAGCCGACCTGTTGACCTGCTGACGTCAGCATTGCATCATGCTGATGTCATAATTCCCTTATCTGTTCATTTAAATAATTCCAGAAAATGGTTTAATCTTTGACAATTCATAGAAAATAAAACGTAGCTCAGTTGGAAAAACTTTATACATGAAAGTTGCTCAGAACAACAAGACGAACCCGAATACGCTAACCACATACCTGTCAGATGCTTCTAACTATTTGAACATGGAACATTCCCCTCCGGTCATCTGTCTGACACAGGTACGGAACCGGGAATACATTCCCGGTTGAATTCCCC
This sequence comes from Triticum aestivum, assembly GCF_018294505.1. NCBI lineage: Eukaryota > Viridiplantae > Streptophyta > Magnoliopsida > Poales > Poaceae > Triticum > Triticum aestivum. The sequence continues at coordinate 437,173,103 of NC_057813.1, read as the reverse complement.
CTTCACCTATATCGTGTAGCCATACGTTAGGTCACACCCGGCACATCATGTTGCCACGTTATGCTTTGTGATGCTATGTTTGCTTTATATTTACTATTTCTTCCCTCTCTTCTCTCCGGTAGACCCCGAGACCGATGCCGCCCCCGTGATCAACTATGTCGACGATGACCCCTCCTTGCCAGAGCAACCATCCAAGCCCCCCATTTGATCATCCCGATATCACCCATTTCATTCTCTCATGCTTGCATTATATTTTGCTACTGTTATTGATTGCTCCTATTCTGATGCATAGCCTGCTTTTGTATCTGCTGTTGTACCTTACCTGCTTATCCTAAACTGCTTAGTATAGGTTGGTTAGTGATCCATCAGTGACCCCCACCTTGTCCTTGTTGCCCCTGCTTGATCATCGAAGACCCAATCAATGGGATCGAAGACCAGGCCCTGGCACCGCACTCACTTCCCCTTAGTTGCTCGACACTAGTGGGTTACTATCGAGTGCCAAGGGTGAGACCTCATCAGCACTTCTGATGTTAACCGGGTAGTGTAGTTATTCGGTCGTGGTCATCGAGGGTGATTTCCTCCTTAACCACTTCCGATATGACTCTGTCGTGCAACCCCTCAAGTGTGGACCTCGAGGGTGGTTCCTCTTCCGTCCACCTTGATGATTACATCGAGTGGAGTCCATTGGGGGTGACTCCTCAGGTTTTCCCCTTGGTGTTAGACACACGTTTAGTATGGTTACTATGACTTTACACTGAACCATGTTACTGAAGACGGGTCGGCCCTGAGGGGTACCCGCGCGAGCTTAATTGCGAGTGATGTGGAGTCAGGTTGACCTGGAGGGTGCCCACGAGATAATTACGTGGCGGGGATGGGCATTCCTAGTCCTTGCCGCAAGTCCTCTAGACGGGGCAACGGGGTCACATCTTTCGTGAGTCTCTGCTTATTACCACGCGTTCCTAATCCACTATGATTTGGATATTTGATCCGAGGGGCCTCTGGCCTGATAGCACTGACCATCACGTGGGCATAGTATGCGCGTTCTGCGTCATATACATCAGCCGAAGCTTAATAGACGTCAGCGACTGTGCGGCGCGTGCCGGGTTGGACTGCGTAAGCACCTGCCTTTTTGAAGGAGGTAGCTAGGTCTACTCACCGGCCGCGTACGCAATGTGCAGGAGTTCCCGGGGTGATGGCCCATGACCCCTGGGGGCATAGGTTTCATCCGGCGTGCTGACCTCTCTATTAAGCCTAGGTCGGGTCGCGGCGTATTGTTTGGCCGAGGACAGGCATGACCCAGGAAAGTGTGTCTGGCCAGAGTTAATCGAGCGTGGTGGGTAAGTTGGTGCACCCCTGCAGGGAAGAAAACATCTATCGATAGCTTGTCCTACGGTAACGGCCACTCGGAGTTGTATCCCGATCAATACAACTAGAACTGGATACTTGTGATGAGAATTGGATGGTGATGAGAATTGGATTGTGATGACAATTGGATAGTTTGGCTCTGGGATTGCTTTCTCGCAGGGAGTCGAGAAAGGATCTCTGGCCGAGGTTGACAACACTACTACTACTTTACTTTATGCTACTCTACTCCCTCCTGTTGCTGCTAGATGGTGGTTTCCAGAAGATGCTAGTCTTCGATAGGACTAGGTTCTCCCCTCTATTCTGGCATTTTTGTAGTTCAGTCCACATATACAACCCATTTCATTGATACCGATGCATATGTAGTGTAGTTCCTTGCTTGCGAGTACTTTGGATGAGTACTCACGGTTGCTTTGCTCCCCCTTTTCCCCCTTTCTTCTTCTTTCCGGTTGATGCAACCAGATGTCAGAGCCCAGGAGCTAGATGCCACCACCGATGCTTACTACTACGTCGAGGCCGCCACCGACTAGGAGTAGTTAGGAGGCTCCCAGGCAGGAGGCCTTGCCTTTTAGATCATGTTGCCTTTGTGCTAGCCTTCTCAAACTTGTTTAACTTATGTCTGTACTTAGATATTGTTGCTTCCGTTGACTCGTTTGTATTCAAGCTGATGTATTTGAGCCCTCGAGGCCCCTGGCTTGTAATATAAACCTTGTATTATTTTAATTTGTGTCTAGAATTGTGTTGTGATATCTTCCCGTGAGTCCTTGATCTTGATCGTACACATTTGCGTTTATGATTAGTGTATGTATGAATCGAGGGCGTCACAAGCATCCAACCAAGAAAGTAAAAATCTCATAAACAAGCATTAAGCATAACTAACACCGAGTAGTGCACCACAAGTAGGATGTAATTTCATTGCATAACTATTGACTTTCGTGCTTGCATAGGGAATCACAAATCTTAACACAAATATTCTTACTAAAGCGCAATTACTCATCAACATGACTCACATATCACTATCATCATATCGCAAAACTATTACCAAGAATCAAGTTTATTTTGTCAAATGATCTTCATGAAAGTTTTTATTGTACCGCTCTTGAATACCTATCACTTTCGGACTAGTTTCATATGTTGCTTTTGAAAGCTCAAAAAAATCTAAGTGAAGAACATGAGCATAAAGATTTTCGTCTATCAAAATAGTATAAGTGAAGCATGAGAGAATTTCTTAAATAATTACCGACTCTCAAATAAATCTAAGTGAAGCATGAGAACATTTCTTGTAAAATATTAAAGCACAACATGCTCAAAAGATATAAGTGAAGCACTAGAGCAATTCCATAGCTAAATTTTTTTTATGTGAAGCACATAGAGCAATTCTAACAAATCATAGCATAATTTTGGCTCTCTCAAATAGGTGTGTTCAGCAAGGATACTTGACACAAAAAAAGGCAAAACAAGCAAAGACTCATATAATACAAGACGCTCCAAGCAAAACTCATGATATGTGGCGAATAAAAATATAGCTCCAAGTAAAATACCGATGGTCGTTAGAAGAAAGAGGGGATGCCACTCGGGGCATCCCCAAGCTTAGCTACTTGTTCATACTTTAATATTACCTTGGGGTTCCATGGGCATCCCCAAGCTTAGGTTCTTCTTACTCCTTATTCCTTCATCCATCGCGATCTCACCCAAAACTTTAAAACTTCAATCACACAAAACTTAACAAAACCTTTGTGAGATCCGTTAGTATAACAAAGCAAATCATCACTCTAAGTACTGTTGCAAACCCATTCATATTTTATTATTGCATTATATCTACTTTATCCCAACTTTTAAATGGCTCATACCCCCCTATAAAGTCCATAGATTCATAAAAATAAGCACACAATGCAAAGAAAACAGAATCTGTCAAAAACAGAACAATCTATAGCAATCTGAAAACTTCGTATACTTATTTAACTCCAAAAGTTCTGAAAATTAGGACAACGTGGGAAATTTGTATATCAATCTTGTGTAAATTTTTTATAGAAAAATCATGTTTATCTGAATTTCTAAAATTGTTTTACTGGGCGCAAAAGTTATGTTTTCAACAAGATCAAATCAACTATCACCCAACATGATCCCAAAGACTTTGCTTGACCCAAACACTAATTAAAACATAAAAAACACAATAATAATAGAGGCATAATTGTGCAAACACTCAAGAACATAAAGAAAAGGGCAAAAATAAATTGTATTCATTGGGTTGCCTCCCAACAAGCGCTATCATTTTACGCCCCTAGCTAGGCATAAAGCATAGATTCAAGTGTTGTCGTCTTTAGTTCTAGATCCATAAGATGCCCTCATGATTTATTCATATGGTGGCTTAATTCTTGTTCTAGGGAAGTGTTCCATTCCCTTTCTTAGTGGAAATTGAAATTTAATATTGCCTTCTTTCATATCAATCAAGGCACCAATAGTACGTAAAAACGGTCTACCAAGTATAATTGGACAAGCCGGATTGCAATCAATATCAAGAACAATAAAATCTATGGGAACATAATTACTATTTGCAAGAATAAGAACATCATTAATTCTTTCCATAGGCTTTTTAATACTAGAATCCGCTCAGTGTAAATTTAAAGAACACTCTTCAATATTGCCAAGACCAAGCACATCTTATAAAGATTTTGGAATTGTGGAAACACTAGCACCCAAATCACATAAAGAAAAACACTCATAATTTTTAATCTTGTTTTTAATGGTAGGTTCCCATTCATCATTCTAGGAATTGAGATCTCTAATTCCAACTTTTCTTCAAAAGCTTTCATCATATAATCTACGATATGTTTAGTAAAAGCTTTATTTTGTTCATAAGCACGGGGTGAATTTATCATGATTGCAACAAAGAAATACAATAAATCAAAGAGCAACTATCATAATTAAAGTCTTTGTAATCCAATAGAGCGGGCACATCACTAGTTAAAGTTTTGACCTCTCCAAACCCACTTTTATCAATTTTTTCATCAAGATTTTTACCCTCCGAATCATTGGGACGCCTTCTAACTAAAGTTGACTCTTCCCTAGGCCCTTGTTCATCAATTTTAATCTTACTAAACAAGGAATCAATAGAATAAACACCAATCACTTTAAGATCTTCGTCACTTTTATGGAAGTAATCACTAAAAAACGCTTTTTCTAAATATTCTCTTTTAGCTCTAAGCATAGCGGTTCTTTTCTTACTTTCATCCATAGAAACATATAAAGCTTTAATTGATTCTTCAACCTTGGGTAAGAAAATTTTCATCTTGAGATTTTCTACATCATGAGAAATTCTATCAATGCTTGTAGACATATCATCAATCTTATTCAATTTTTCTTCTATATTATTGTTGAAAACCTTTTGAGCATTGATAAATTCTTTAATATTGTTCTCAAGATCAGAGGTGTTCCTATTATTATTATAAGAAGGATTACCATAGGAACCACCATAATTATTAGAGGAATTTCTAGGAAAAAGCCTAGGTTTAAAATTACCTCTAGAAGCATTGTTATTGAAATTGTTCCGCGAGATAAAATTCACATCTACGACATCACTATTTTGATGAATCAAAGTAGACAAAGGCACATCATTAATATCAATAGGAGCATTTTTTTATTAGCAACCAATTTCATAAGAGCATCAATGTTTTCACTCAAAGTACTAATTTCTTCAACCGAATTAACCTTTTTACTAGTAGGAGCTCTTTCGGTATGCCATTGCGAATAATTTGCCATAATATTATCAAGAAATTTAGTAGCTTCACCCAAGGTAATTTCCATAAAAGTACCACCCGCGGCGGAATGTAAAAGATTTCTCGGGACAAAATTCAATCCCGCATAAAAAATTGTATGATCATCCAAAAATTTAAACCATGTGTAGGACAATTTCTTAGCATCAATTTCATTCTTTCCCAAGATTGAGCAACATGTTCATGATCAAGTTGCTTAAAATTCATGATTTGAGTTCTAAGGGAAATAATTTTCGCGGTCAGAAAATACTTAGTAATAAAAGCATCTTTGCATTTTTTCCAAGAATCGATACTATTGCGAGGCAGAGAAGAAAACCAAAATTTTGCATGATCTCGCAAAGAAAACGGAAATAATTTCAACTTCACAATATCATTTTCCACATCCTTTTTCTTTTTCATTATGCATAATTCTATGGATGTGTTAAGATGGGACGCGACATCCTCATTAGGAGTACCAGAAAACTGATCTTTCATGACGAGATTCAATAAAGCGACATTAATATCACAAGATTCTGCACTAGTGGCGGGAGGAGCAATTGGAGTGCTAATAAAATCATTATTGTTGGTATTGGAAAAATCACACAACTTAGTGTTCTCTTGAGTCATCGTGACTACGCAAACAAGATGGCACACAAAAATAGATCTGATGAGAAAACGGCAAACGAAAAAGAGGGTGAATAAAATGACATTTTTTTGTGAAGTGGGGGAGATGAAAATGAGAGGCAAATAGCAAATGATGTAAATTGCAAGGAGACGAGCTTTGTGATTAGGAACCTGATAGATGTTGATGATGTCTCCCCGGCAACGGCACCAGAAATTCCTTTTGATGTCGCTTGAACTACGTCGGTATTTCCCCAAGGAGGAAGGGATGATGCAGCACAGGTATTTCCCTCAGTGATGAGACCATGGTTATCAAACCAGTAGGAGAACCAAGCAACACTATGTAAACAGTACCTGCACACAAAGAACAAATACTTGCAACACGACGTGTTAAAGGGGTTGTCAATCCATTTCGAGTAACAGTGCCAGAAATTGTCAAGTTGACGGGATAAAAATTGTGATAGATTGGATAAATAGATCTTGATAAAACACGAAATAAAATAAGTAAATAAAAAGTGCAAAAAGGTATTTTTGGGTTTTTGGAAATATAGATCTGAAAATAAAAGTGACAAATAATAGATCGAAAAGCAAATATGAAGAAGAATAGACCCAGGGGCCATAGATTTCACTAGTGGATTCTCTCGAGAAAAATAGCATACGGCGGGTAAACAAATTACTGTTGAGCAATTGATAGAACTTCCAATAATTATGACGATATCCACGCAATGATCACTATGTAGGCATCACGTCCAAGATTAGTAGACCGACTCCTGCCTGCATCTACTACTATTACTCCACACATCGACCGCTATCCAGCATGCATCTAGTGTATTAAGTTCATGGAGAAATGGAGTAATGCAATAAGAATGATGACATGATGTTGACAAGATCTATTAATGTAGGAATTTACCCATCTTGTTATCCTTAATAGCAATGATACATACATGTCATGTCCCCTTCCGTCACTGGGATTGAGAACCGTAAGATCGAAGTCATCACAAAGCACCTCGTCCTGTGGCAAGAAAAATCGATCTAGTCGGCCTAACTAAACCAAAGATTCAAAGAAGAAATACGAGACTATAGGTAGTCATGCATAACTTTCATGGATACAATAGATCTAATCATAAACTCAAAGTTCATCAGATCCCAACAAACACACTGCAAAAACAGTTACATCAAATAGATCTCCAAGAGACCATTGTATTGAGAATCAAAAGCGAGAGAGGAAGCCATCTAGCTACTAACTACAGACCCGTAGGTCTACAATGAACTACTCACGCATCATCGGAGAGGCACCAATGAGGATGATGAACCCCTCCATGATGGTGTCTAGATTGGATCTGCTGGTTCTGGAACTTGCGGCGGCTGGAATTGTGTTTCGTCGACTCCCCTAGGGTTTTTGGATTTTTGGGGTATTTATTGAGCAAAGGGGAGGTGCGGGAGGCGGCTGAGGTGGGCACAACCCACCTGGGTGCGCCTAGTGGGTTGTGCTCCCCTCGGAGCCCCCCTTTGTTGCTTCTATGGCCCAACAGGTTTCTTCTAGTCCAGAAAAAATCTCCAAAAAGTTTTGCTGCGATTGGACTCAATTTGGTATTGATTTTCTATGAAGTGAAAAACAAGCAAAAAAACCGCAACTGGCACTGGGCACTATGTCAATAGGTTAGTCCCAAAAAATGATATAAAGTTGCTATAAAATGATTGTAAAACATCCAAGAATGATAATATAATAGCATGGAATAATCAAAAATTATAGATACATTGGGTACGTATCGGCATGTTGTAGCTTTGCAAAAAGTTCTGATAATCGACCGGCTCTCGTTGTCGACGATCTGCTAACAGTTCTTCGGGCTTCATCGGAGTCAAGAATAGTGAACTATCGCAAACACGAGAGGGCAATGAAGATGTTCAATCTTCTAGGGGATCACACTTGTTAAAGAAGTTTTGTGTGGGGCTAGAGATTTTTAATCAAGTCTCTTTCCTCACACACCCCGAAAGTCAATCTAGCAACAAGAATTATTGCCTTGATGGTGGACATAGGTCGCTAGTGTCATCCGAAAACCCTAGAAGCCACATAATTGAAATTTGTGAAACCAATTAGAGGGCATCTAACCTGGTTTTGCAGGTTACATGTGATGTGGTATGGCCTTCATCATGATAATGGGCTTATGTGTGAGATGGTTATATGTTGTAATGTTAAGTGTCCTGTGTTGGATTCTACGGTAGGGTGCGTCGACTGCAAATTTAAAAAAAATTCCTACGCACGGAACAACCAGAAACATGCTAAGGGAGATGGATCATAGATCATTGCCACTAGACGCGCAGTGGCGAGCAGTGGAAGAAGAGTCGGGGCAGCGCGTCCACATGGACTGTCTCCTCCCCGTCCGATCTCCCTCAGACAGCTAGTCATCGGATCCCATGTACAGGTTCGCTGGAGCGACGCAAGTGCACTGCCTCTAATGGTATCCGTGCGTGTAGGAGGAATGTCATGCGGCAGACTGCTAGGTCCAATCACACAACTGGCAGCGAGTGGAGGTGGCTACTTGCAACACATGCAAAGCCCTAGTGACGGCACTAATGTGATCAATCCAATGAATATGCCACACCCCCACTGTCGATGTCAAAACCGGCGGATCTCGGGTAGGGGGTCCCGAACTGTGCATCTAGGCAGATGGTAACAGGAGACAAGGGACACGATGTTTTTACCCAGGTTCGGGCCCTCTCGATGGAGGTAAAACCCTACTCCTGCTTGATTGATATTGATGATATGGGTAGTACAAGAGTAGATCTACCACGAGATCAAGGAGGCTAAACCCTAGAAGCTAGCCTATGGTATGATTGTTGTTCGTCCTATGGAGTAAAACCATCCGGTTTATATAGACACCGGAGAGGGCTAGGGTTACACAGAGTCGGTTACAATGGTAGGAGATCTACATATCCGTATTGCGAAGCTTGCCTTCCACGCCAAGGAAAGTCCCATCCGGACACGGGACAAAGTCTTCAATCTTGTATCTTCATAGTCTTGGAGTCCGGCCGATGATGATAGTTCGGCTATCCGGACACCCCCTAGTCCAGGACTCCCTCAGTAGCCCCTGAACCAGGCTTCAATGATGACGAGTCCGGCGCGCATATTGTCTTCGGCATTGCAAGGCGGGTTCCTCCTCCGAATAATTCATACAAGATTGTGAACACTAGGATAGTGTCCGGCTCTGCAAAATAAATTCCACATACCACCGTAGAGAGAATAATATTTACACAAGTTCGATCTGCTGACGTATTTTGTGGCGTGACGTCACACCACAACCAAGCCTTTACTTGAATCGTTTTTATTATTCCACCTTAGCACGTTTAGCGAAGCGGTTTCCTTGGCACGTCTTGTCGAAGCAGAGATCGTGTCCCCTTATTCCGGGATTCTCATCAATACAGACGTGGGTAACCCAACCCGCCATTGATTGTGGCGCTTGGGAGATAAGCGAGTTTTACCAGGCTGGTGGGGACGCATAGTTTCATCCACCCATATATAAGGGGATAAGGATCCACCTTTTTACCTACGCCTTCTTCCTCCTTTGCTTATCCATCTCCGCGCACTCGAGCTCCAGCGCCCAAGTCCGCACATCTCACCTCAACCTTCTCCAGCCATGTCCGGAGCGGGAGGCAAGTGGATGGCCTCCTCCGTTACGGAGGGGCACATCAAGAAGCTGCGCAGCACCGGATATTTGTCTAGTGACATCGCGCACCGGCTCCCCAACGAGGGGCAGCTCATCCCCACCCCCGGCCCCATGAGAGGGTGGTATTCCTTCCCCATTTCCTCCGCGGACTGGGCTTCCCACTCCACCCCTTTGTCCGGGGACTCATGTTCTACTACGGCCTGGATTTCCACGATCTGGCCCCGAATTTCATCCTCAACATCTCGGCGTTTATCATCGTGTGCGAGGCCTTCCTTTGCATCCAACCTCACTTCGGCTTGTGGCTAAAGACCTTCAATGTCAAGCCGAAGGTTGTGAAAGGCAGCCAAGCGGAGTGCGGAGGCGCCATGGTGGGAAAGATGCCCAACGTCACTTGGCTCAAGGGCGCCTTTGTGGAAACCATCAAAGGGTGGCAATCGGGGTGGTTCTACATCACCGAGCCGCGTGACCCTGAATGGGCAGCGGCCCTCGAATTCAGATCTGGCATCCCCATGCAGCTCACTTCTTGGAAACAGAAGGGCCTGCAGTGGGGCAATTCGGAAGAGCTGACCGGACTCCAATCCTATCTCCAAACCCTAGTGAACAAGAAGCTTAAGCTTGTCAACGTAATTCATGTCATGCTCATCCGCCGGATTCTCCCCTGCCAACAGCGGGACTTCAATTTGTGGGAGTTCGATCCGGCACAGCACCAAACCTTGAGCGGGCTCTTCGACACTATGTATGAAGAAGCCTGGAGGGTGCTGTTCAAGGGCGGCGAGGCCCCCGCATCCACTACTGAAGATCGCGGATTCAGCTCGCAGCGTCCGGCTGGCGAGGTAAGCCATGTTATCCTTTATGGGACAATTGCTTTTCATAGTTTGACTCTATGCGGGATCTAAACTCCCAATACCTTTAACAGGCCGGGCAGAAGACGTCCGGAAGGTTAACTGTCCGGCTCCCCTTCCAGAAGACCCAGCGGATGCCCGTTTGACAGGGCTGCTGGCTCCGGCGCCTTACGTGGTGCCGGAGAAGAAGGCCAAGAAGAAGGCCACGGGAACCCGGAGGAGTTCCCGGTGCCAGGTGTTATCGGATTCATCGTCCGATGACTCCAAGGCGGACTCCTCCCACGAGGACGAGGAGGAGAAGAAAGAGGCCTCTCCCCCAGCAGGGGGAGAGAGGAAGAGGAAGGCCTCCCCAACGGGGGAGGCCGAAGGGTCCAAGAAGGGAAGGACCCTTCCCCCGGACTGCTCTGCCAACGCCGGCGACGACGACGAGGAGTGGCCCCCAAGGGCCAAGCCCCTGGCGAGATCGTAGGTATCCGGGCTCCTGGATAATTCATAATTTTCTTTTTGTCGGATAGCATCTTTTAACGCCGCATACAACCCTGTAGTCCGCCCAAGGATGATCTTCCCGCTTCATCGAGCGGGTCCTTGGGCATGTCGGATGTGAATAGCACTTCACTTCCGGCCGCCTCCTCCCCCCGTGACGCCGACGACGGCGAGGTGTGATCCCAGAAAGGGACCCACCAGGAAGAGGAGGCCCCGGAGGTGCCGCAGGGCAACCTCTCAGACTTCGGACCAGACTTCGCGCTGGAACCTTCAGTGGTTCTGGAGTCCGGCATGCGGCCCCTTCGTAAGAAGGGCAAGATTGTGACGCCGGCGGCCTTCATCCAACCGGAGGCGCCGGATAACTTGTTGGAGGCGCTCAACAACGCTTCCATCAAAGAGGAACACCACACTGTTATGAGTGCGGTGATTCAGAAGGTTCAGCTCGCCAAGAGCGGGCTGATCGAAGCCTGCAGCAGCCTTCTAACAGGTTTTGAGGTAAGAATTTTAAGATATGTAATATAATACCGCATAGACAGTAGCCCCTAATGCTTGGTTCGGTGTTCGGAAAGAAAATCCGGACTGAGGATCTAAAAAGATATACGCAGGAGTCTTAACAAAAATATGTCAATATGGGAATGCAGGCTGCTGTGCTGACCTCTGCCGCACTGACTGCGGAGGTTAATACCTTGAAGCAGAGCCTCGAGCGGTCCGAGAGCGAGCTCGGCCGTGCCAAGAAGCAGCTCCAGGACAAGGAAGGTGAGTAACACCGTATTAAAGTTGTACCTTATAGAAAAGGATTTGGTTGCAAGAGAAATGACAAGGATAACGTGGGTACTCCAGGGGCTACGAACGAGGTGGCGACCCTGAAGGAGGCGGTGTCCACTGCCGAACGCAATGCGGCCGTGGAACGCGCCGGGCGAGAGAAGCAGGAGGCACGGGTGGCGGAGGTAGAACAAGAGCTCCAGGCTCTCATGAAAAAACACGAGAATTTGGAGCGTGACTCGAAGACTCGAGAGTCCGAGCTTGCGTCGGCTCTTGGGAGTGCCAAAGCCACTAAGGCCGAAGCCCACAAGGCCCTCCAGGAAATCAAGGCATTGAAGAAGATAGCGGTGGGTAAGGTATTCTTCATGCAAAGCAAGCATGTAAAAGTGAATTACCTGTTACTTACCCAAATTTAGAGCTCTCCAGGAGCGTTCACAGATCTGCCCCGCAGCGTTTCCGATGCTGCCGCTTTCTACAAAGCCGAGGAGGGGAGCTCGACGGAGAAGGTGATCTGGTCTCAGTATGCTGAGGCCGGACATCCGGTGCCCCTTAGCGACTAGCTGAAGCAGCTGGTCGAGCTCCACAAGGTGGCCGAACAGGCCATGAAGGGCCTTATAGTTCGGCTATGGCCCAAAGAGGCCATGCCTGGGAGCTACTTCGGCCTGGTGCGGTGGCTGGTGGATGCCTGTCCCTGGGTTGAAGTCATCAAGCACTCCGCCTGCATTGAAGGTGCTCGTCGGGCCCTTGCTCGTTGAGGGAGTCCTGGACTAGGGGGTGAATATGGCAGACAACACTCTCTCGAGCTGCGTCGTGATATTGCTCAATACAGAGGCGCCGCACACCCACTATGCTTCACTGACGAAGTAATGGATCATCAAATCCCTGAAGGGTTTAAACCCATAAACATTGAATCCTACGATGGCACAACAGACCCCGCGGTTTGGATAGAAGATTATCTTCTCCACATCCATATGGCCCGCGGCGACGATCTCCACGCCATCAAGTATCTCCCACTCAAGCTTAAAGGACCAGCTCGGCATTGGCTTAACAGCTTGCCCGCAAAGTCGATTGGGTGTTGGGAAGACCTGGAGGCCGCATTCCTTGATAACTTCCAAGGCACGTATGTGCGACCACCAGACGCCGATGACCTAAGCCACATCATTCAGCAGCCAGACGAATCGGCCAGACAATTCCGAACATGGTTCTTGACGAAGAAAAATCAAATCGTCGACTGTCCGGATGCAGAGGCCCTTGCAGCCTTCAAGCATAACATCCGCGACGAATGGCTATCCCGGCACCTAGGACATGAAAAGCCGAAATCTATGGCAGCCCTCACATCATTAATGACCCACTTCTGCGCGGGAGAGGATAGCTGGCTAGCTCGCAGCAACAATCTCCGTAAAAATTCTGGCAGTCCGGATACTAAGGACAACAACGGCAGGTCACGTCGAAACAAAAACAAACGCCGCATTAACGGCGACGACAAGGAGGATACGGCAGTCAACGCCGGATTCCAAGGCTCTAAACCCGGTCAACGAAAGAAGCCATTCAAAAGAACCACTCCGGGTCCGTCCAATTTGGACCGAATACTCGACCGCTTATGCCAGATACATGGCACCCCTGAAAAACCAGCCAATCACACTAATAGAGATTGCTGGGTGTTCAAACAGGCAGGCAAGTTAATCGCCGAAAACAATGACAAGGGGGTAAACAGCGATGACGAGGAGGAGACCCGACCGCCGAACAGTAGAGGACAGAAGGGTTTTCCCCCACAAGTGCGGACGGTGAACATGATTTACGCAACCCATATACCCAAGAGGGAGAGGAAGCGCGCACTAAGGGACGTATATGCGATGGAGCCAGTCGCCCCGAAGTTCAATCCATGGTCCTCTTGTCCGATCACTTTCGATCGAAGAGACCATCCGACCAGCATACGCCATGGCGGATTCGCCGCATTGGTTTTAGACCCAATCGTCGATGGATTTCACCTCACGAGAGTCCTGATGGACGGCGGTAGTAGCCTGAACCTGCTTTATCAGGATACAGTGCGCAAGATGGGCATAGACCCCTCAAGGATTAAACCTACAAAGACAACCTTTAAAGGTGTCATACCAGGTGTGGAAGCCAACTGTACAGGCTCAGTAACACTGGAAGTAGTCTTCGGATCCCCAGACAATTTCCGGAGCAAGGAGTTAATCTTCGACATAGTCCCGTTTCGCAGCGGCTATCACGCTCTGCTCGGACGAACCGCGTTTGCCAAATTCAACGCGGTGCCGCATTATGCATACCTCAAGCTCAAGATGCCAGGCCCTTGCGGAGTCATCACGGTCAACGGGAATACGGAACGCTCCCTCCGAACGGAGGAACATACAGCGGCTCTCGCGGCAGAAGTACAGAGCAGCCTCTTAAGGCAATTCTCGAGTCCGGCCATTAAACGGCCGGATACAGCAAATCGCGCCCGAAGCAATACCAACCAAGACCACCTGGCACGATCAGAGCACGCGTAGCAATGCGGCCCCAACCCCCGCCCGCGCATGATCGCAAGAATAACACTCCGCGTACATCATTACGCTTTGGAGATACCATGGGCGCAGGGGAAGGGGCACGATCGCAATGGACCCAGAGTGTGGTTCGACCACACCAAGGGCTCGCAAGTGTGCCCCCTTTTTATTTATTATTTTCCTTCTTTGTGTACACAGGACTCCGGTAACCAGAGGCCCTGTCCGGCGGCGAACCTGCCGAACTCGTGATGCAACAGTCAGGGACGAAAGAAGGCTGCGACGAACACTCAGGTGGTCTCAATTTCGAGCATTAAATTCGATTATATACACCAAATCCGTGGCTCACCCCTGGAGGGGGACATGTTTACTTAGTCCAAATCCCTTGCTTACCGCACTATTTGTATCAGTCCGCACTTATAGCAGACTTCCTTTAATAAATAATGCAGCACTTTTCGACTGCAATTACATTACCTTATATATATATATGTTCATTACACGACATCTTGCACCCGTATATTTTGGTACGGCCGAATACACGAGGGGCTTGTGTTCCCCGCATTATGGTGTGATAAGTCCGAACACTTTCACAAGTGCGGCACCCCAAACTTATAGCATTATATGAATCGGCTCCGAATCATGTCTTGGGTCAATAGTTGGGTTTGCCCGGCTCCCACGTTTTGGTGCCTTACGTTCCGTTCTGTCGGCTAAGGTGGCACTGGGAGAACCACTGCGATTGCGCCCCGGTTGAGCCGGGCGAGCGCCTCAGTGGAGAAAGCTAAAACTGACTGGCATGATAAGGCGAGAGACAAGTCGCTGTTCGAGAGGTTTTTTCGGGTCCTTAAAGACTCACGCCGCTTCGAGCGAAGTTCCAGACAATGTCCGACGAAGGCGTGGATAGAGCCCCGTGTTCGGCCTTCCGAATACCAGGGGCTTTGCCGAAATTTAAAATTATAGAATTCTATGGCTAAGTGAGAGATTTCAAGCATTATAAGTCCGGTTGCCTTGTTCGCTGTGTTGAGCGCCTCCCTAGATGGACCCAAAAATGGGAACAAGAGCGCTCAAGGTTATCCCGAACACCCCAGCACTCGTGACTTGCGGGCTGAAGCCAACGACTTGCCATCTCTCAGATTTTTACACGGCCGCACAGAAGGTAATATTTTAAATTAAACAAGCGTTGCTTAATGCGCACATGAATAAAGTTTCAGCGCAAAGGATAATACATAAACGATTCTACTCAAAGATTACATTTCGGGGGCACTCATCCGCAATATCGCGGGCTCCCTTCAGGACAGTTTTATAATACATTTCAGGCGTGCGATACTCCTTGCCCGGTGGTGGTGGGTCCGTGAGAAGCTTCTCCGCATCCAACTTGCCCCAATGCACCTTTGTGCGGGCAAGGGCCCAACGAGCACCTTCAATACAGGCGGAGCGCTTGATGACCTCCAATCAGGGGCATGCGTCCACCAGCCGCCGCACGAGGCCAAAGTAGCTCCCAGGCATGGCCTGTCCAGGCCACAGCCGGACTATAAGGCCCTTCATGGCCTCCTCAGCTACCTTGTGGAGTTCGACCAGCTGCTTCAGCTGGTCGCTTGGGGGAACCGGGTGTCCGGCCTCAGCGTACTGGGACCAGAAGACTTTTTCCGTCGAGCTCCCCTCCTCGCCATGATAGAATGCGGCGGCATCGGACGCACTACGCGGTAGATCTGCAAACGCCCCTGGAGAGCTCCGAATGCGGGTAAGTGTCAGGTATTTTACATTAACATGCTTGCTTTGCATGAAAAATGCCTTACCCGCCGCTATCTTCTTTACATCTTCAACCTCCTGAAGGGCCTTATGGGCCTCGGCCTTGGCGGACTTGGCACTTTTGAGAGCCGAGGCAAGCTCGGACTCTCGAGTCTTGGAGTCACGCTCCAAACTCTCATGCTTCTCCATGAGAGCCTGGAGCTCTTGCCGTACTTCCGCCACCCGTGCCTCCTGCTTCTCTCGCTCTTCTCGCTCCGTGGCCGCACTGCGTTCGGCCGCGGACATAGCCTCCTTCAGGGCTGCCACCTCGTTCGTGGCACCTGCAATACCCATATTATCCTTGTTAATTTTATTGCAACCTAAATCCTTTTCTGTAAGGTAACTATTCAAAGTGGTGTGACTCACCTTCTTTGTCCTCGATCTGCTTCTTGGCATGGCCGAGCTCTTGCTCGCACCGCTCGAGATCCTTCTTCAACACATCGACCTCCGCTGATAGTGCAGCAGAGGTTAGCAGCGCAGCCTGCAAACCCATATTGACATATTTTAAGCAACCCTGCGTATATCTTGTTAGATCCTCAGTCCGGCTTTTCTTTCCGAACACCGAACTGAGCATCAGGGGCTACTGTCCATGCGGTATTACATTACATAATTTTAACTTCTTACCTCAAAGCCCGTTAGAAGGCTGCTGCAGGCTTCGGTCAGCCCGCTTTTGGCGAGCTGAACCTTTTGAATCACCGCACTCATGATAGTGCGGTGTTCTTCCTCGATGGAAGCGCCTTTAAGTGCTTCTAGCAAGTTATCCGGCGCCTCCGGTTGGACGGAGGTCGCCGGTGTCACGGTCTTGCCCTTCTTTCGAAGGGGCCGCTTGCCGGACTCTGGAACCACTGCAGGTTCCGATGTAGAGTCCGGCGCAAAGTCCGGGAGGCTGCCTGACGGCGCCTCCGGAGCCTCCTCCTGATGGGTCCCTCTCTGGGATCCTACCTCGGCGTCCTCGTCGGCGCGTGGGGTAGAGGCAGTCGGAAGTGAATCCACATCCGACGGGGCCAACGACCCGCTCGATGAGTCGGGGAGATTGTCATCGGCCGGACTACGGACAGAATGTGGCATTAAGGACACTACACGACACGAAAGAAATTGCACATCAAGGATCTGGATACTTACGATCTTGCCGGACGCCTGGCCCTTGGAGGCCACTCATCCTCGCCAACGCTGGTGTTGGCGAAACTGTCCGGGGGGATAGTCCTCCCCCTCTTGGACCCTTCGGCCTCCCCTATTGGGGAAGCCTTCCTCTTCTTCTCTCCCTCCTCCGGGAGAGAGTACTCTTCCTCCTCCTCGTCTTCGGGGGAGGAGTACGCCTCGCCGTCAGACGCCTGATTGCGGGAACTCTTTCGAGTCCCCGCGGCCACCTTCTTGGCCTTCTTCTCCGGCACCACGTGTGGTGCTGGAACCAGCAGCCCTGCTAAACGGGCGTTCTCTGGGTCCTCTGGCATGGGAGCCGGGCTGATGACCTGCTTGGCCTTCTCCATCCATTCCTGTCAAAGGAAAATAGAGATTGAAACCCTCTTAGAATCAATTTGATTACCACAAGTGTCCCATAAAGGGGTTGAATCACTTACCTCATCAGCCGGATGCTGCGAGCGAAATCCGCGATCTTCTGTCGCGGATGCGGGGGCTTCGGCGCCCTTAAACAACACCCTCCAGGCGCCTTCGTATGTCGTATCGAAGAGCCTGCTTAGCGCCTGGTGCTGTTCCGGATTGAACTCCCACATATTGAATGCCCGTTCTTGGCATGGGAGAATCCGGCGGATGAGCATGACTTGGACCACGTCGACGAGCCTGAGCTTACCGCTCACCAGCTTCTGGATGCAGGCTTGAAGTCCCGTCAGCTCCTTCGGATTGCCCCATGACAAGCCCTTCTCTTTCCAGGAGGTGAGCTGCATGGGGACGCCAGATCTAAACTCGGGGGCCGCCACCCATGTGGGCTTGCGCGGCTCGGTGATGTAGAACCACCCCGATTGCCACCCCTTGACGGAGTCCACGAAGGCCCCTTTGAGCCAAAGAACGTTGGACAACTTACCCAACATGGCGCCTCCGCATTCCGCTTGCGTGCCCTTCACAACCTTCGGCTTGACGTTGAAGGTCTTGAGCCACAGGCCGAAGTGGGGCCGGATGCAGAGGAAGGCCTCGCACACGACGATAAACGCCAAGATGTTGAGGATGAAGTTCGGTGCCAGATCATGGAAATCCAGGCTGTAGTAAAACATGATCCCCCGGACAAATGAGTGCAGTGGAAAGCCCAGTCTGCGGAGGAAGTGGGGGAGGAAGACAACCCTCTCATGGGGCCCAGGGGTAGGGATGAGCTGCCCCTCGTCGGGCAGCCGATGCGCGATATCGCCGGAAAGATATCCGGCGCTGCGCAGTTTGGTGATATGGTCCTCCTTAACGGTGGAGGCCAACCATTTGCCTCCCGCTCCGGACATATTCGGAGAAGGTTGGGGCAAGATGCGCGAGCTTGGGCGTTGGAGCTTGAGTACGCGGAGATGGATAAGCAAAGGAGGAAGAAGGCGTAGGTGAGAAGGTAAATCCTTATCCCTTATATATAGGCGGACGAAAACTATGCGTTCCCACTGGCCTGATAAAACTCGCTTATCTCCCAAGCGCCACCATCAATGGCGCGGTTGGGTTACCCATGTCCGTATTGATGAGAATCCCGGAATAAGGGGAACACGATCTCTGCTTTGACAAGACGTGCCAAGGAAACCGCTTCGCTAAACGTGCTGAGGTGGTATAGTAAAAAACAATTCAAACAAAAGCTTGGTAGCGGTGTGATGTCACGCCGCATAATACGTCAGCAGATTGAACTGGTGTATATTTTATTCTCTCTACGGTGGAATGTGGAATTTATTTTGCAGAGCCGGACACTATCCTGGTGTTCATGATCTTCTCTGGATTATTCAAGGGAGGAACCCGCCTTGCAATGCTGAACATTATGCGCGCCGGACTTATCGTCATTGAAGCCTGGTTCAGGGGCTACTGAGGGAGTCCTGGACTAGGGGGTGTCCGGACAGCCGGACTATCATCGTCCGCCAGACTCCAAGACTACGAAGATACAAGATTGAAGACTCCGTCCCGTGTCCGGATGGGACTTTCCTTGGCGTGGAAGGCAAGCTTGGCGATACGGATATGTAGATCTCCTACCATTGTAACCGACTCTGTGTAACCCTAGCCTCCTCCGGTGTCTATATAAACCGGAGGGCTTTAGTCCGTAGGACAGAACATACATTACAACAATCATACCATAGGCTAGCTTTAGGGTTTAGCCTCCTTGATCTCGTGGTAGATCCACTCTTGTACTACCCATATCATCAATATTAATCAAGCAGGACGTAGGGTTAACATCGTGTCCCTCGTCTCCTATTACCATCCGCCTAGACGCACAGTTCGGGACCCCCTACCCAAGATCCGCCGGTTTTGACACCGACACCCGTGCTAAAGTGCACTGGGGCAAGATGGATGCTGAGAAGCTTGTGATGGACGCGCCACCGCCGGGCAAGGAGTATCACACACCCGAAATGTATTATAAGGGTGTCCTGAAGGGTGCCCGCATTATTGCGGGTGAGTGCTCCAAAGATGTAATATTTGAGTAGACTCGCATTTTGTTATCCTGTGCACTGAAAACTTTGTTCATATGCACTAAGCAACGCTTGTTAATTTAAAATATTACCTTCTGTGCGGCCGTTTATCAAATCTGAGAGATGGCAAGTCGTCGGCTTCAGCCCCCATGCCACGAGTGCTGGGGTGTTCGGGATAAACTTGAGCGCTCTTGTTCCCATTTTTCGGTCCATCTAGGGAGGCGCTCAACACAACGAACAAGGCAACCGGACTTATAGTGCTTGAACACTCTCACTTAGCCATAGAATTCTATAATTTTAAATTTCGGCGAAGCCCCTAGTGTTCGGAAGGCCGAATTCGGGGTGCTATCCACACCTGGGCCGGACGAAGCCGGTTCCTCGCTCTAAGAGGCATAAGTCTTTAGGGACTCAAAAAAACCTCTCAAACAGCGACCGGCTCTCGCCTCATCATGACGGTCAGTTTTAGCTTTCTCCATTGAGGTGGTCGCCCAGCTCAACTGGGGCACAATCACAGTGGTTCTCCCAGCGCTACCTTAGCCGATATAACGGAACGTAAGGTACCAAAACATGGGAGCCGGGCAAACCCAACGATTGACCCAAGACATGATTCGGAGCCGATGCATATAATGCTATAAGTTCGGGGTGCCGTACTTGTGAAAGTGTTCGGACTTATCACACCATAATGTGGGGAACTTAAGCCCCTGGTGTATTTAGCCGTACCAAAGTGTACGGATGCAACATGTCGTAAATGAAGATATGTATAAGAAAGGAATGCAATTATAGGCAAAAAACGATGCATTGTTTATTCAAGAAATACTGCCATGAATGCACAACAATACAAATAGTGTGATAAGCAAGGGGTGGGACTATTAAACATGTCCCCGTCCAGGGGTAGGCTGCGGAATGGTGTATAAAACAGATTAAATGCTCATAATGGAGACCACCTGGATACTCGTCGTAGCCTTTCTCCTTCCCTGGCTGTTGCATCGTGAGTTCGGCGGGTCTATTGCCGGACAGGGCCTCTGGTAAATGTAGTCCTGAGGATAAGAAGAAAAAAAGGAAAGAAAAAGGATGACACACTTGGGAGCCCTTGGTGTGGTTGAGCCGCACTTTGGGCCTGCCGTGGTCGTGCCCCTCCCCCTATGCCCATGGTATCTCCAGAGCGTAATTATGTACGTGGGGTACTAGTTTTGCAATTTTGCAAGGGCTGGGGTTGGGGCCGCATTGCTACGCGTGCTCGGAACGTGCCAGGTGGTCTTGTTGTAGGTTACTCCGGGCGCGCTTAGCAGTGTCCGATCGCTTAACGGCCGGACTCGAGAATTGCCTTAAGAGGCTGCTCTGCACTTCTGCCGCGAGAGCCGCTGTATGTTCCTCCATTCGGAGGGAGCGTTCAGTGTTTCCGTTGACCGTGATGACTCCTCGAGGGCCTGGCATCTTGAGCTTGAGGTATGCATAGTGCGGCACCGCATTGAACTTTGCAAATGCGGTTCGTCCGAGCAGTGCATGATAGCCGCTGCGGAATGGAACTATGTCGAAGATTAACTCCTCGCTTCGGAAGTTATCCGGGGATCCGAAGACCACTTCTAGTGTAACTGAGCCTGTACAATTGGCCTCTACACCTTGTATGACACCTTTGAAGGTCGTCTTTGTGGGTTTAATCCTTGAGGGGTCTATGCCCATCTTGCACACTGTATCCTGGTAAAGCAGGTTCAGGCTGCTGCCGTCGTCCATCAGGACTCTAGTGAGGTGAAACCCATCGATGATTGGGTCTAGAACCAATGCGGTGAACCCGCCGTGGCGGATGCTGGTGGGGTGGTCCCTTCGATCAAAAGTGATCGGGCAGGAGGACCATGGGTTGAACTTTGGGGCGACTGGCTCCATCGCGTATACGTCCCTGAGTGCACGCTTCCGCTCCCTTTTGGGTATGTGGGTTGCGTATATCATGTTCACCGTCCGCACTTGTGGCGGGAAACCCTTCTGTCCTCTATTGTTCGGCGGCCGGGTCTCTTCCTCGTCATCGCTATGTAGCCCCTTGTCATTGTTTTCGGCAATTAACTTGCCTGCCTGCTTGAACACCCAACAATCCCTGTTGGTGTGATTAGCTGGTTTTTCGGGGGTGCCGTGTATCTGGCATGAGCGGTCGAGTATTCGGTCCAAATTGGACGGACCCAGAGTAGTTCTTTTGAATGGCTTTTTCCGCTGACCGGGTTTGGAGCCTCTGAATCCGGCGTTGACTGCCGTATCTTCTGTGTTGTCGCCGTTAATGCGCGTTTGTGTTTGCTGCGACGCGACATGCCATTGCGGTCCTTGGTATCCGGACTGCCAGAATTTTTGTCGAGGTTGTTACTGTGGGCTAACCAGCTGTCCTCTCCCGCGCAGAAGCGGGTCATGAGTGATGTGAGGGCTGCCATGGATTTCGGCTTTTCCTGTCCCAGGTGCCGGGCAAGCCACTCGTCGTGGATGTTATGTTTGAAGGCTGCGAGTGCATCTGCATCCGGACAGTCGACGATTTGATTTTTCTTGGTTAAGAACCGTGTCCAGAATTGTCTGGCCGATTCGTCTGGCTGCTGAATTATGTGGCTTAGGTCATCAGCGTCTGGTGGTCGCACATATGTGCCCTGGAAGTTATCAAGGAATGCGGCTACCAGGTCCTCCCAACACCCAATTGATTCTGTTGGCAGGCTGTTAAGCCAATGCCGAGCTGGGCCTTTAAGCTTGAGTGGGAGGTATTTGATGGCGTGAAGATCGTCGCCGCGGGCCATGTGGATATGAAGGAGATAGTCTTCGATCCAAACCGCGGGGTCTGTTGTGCAATCATAGGATTCAATGTTCACGGGTTTAAACCCTTCGGGGATTTGATGGTCCATTACTTCGTCTGTGAAGCATAGTGGGTGTGCGGCGCCTCTATATTGGGCTATATCATGATGTAGCTCAAGCGAGCTTTGTCTACTGTGTTCGGCCCGGCCGGAATTACTGTATCCGGCGCGACGGTTGTCGTCGCGTGTCGTGGGGCGCCCACGCGATCCGTAGATCGATCTTGATTGTCTTGCCTTATCCTCCAATATGTCTCGCAAGTCCAGTGCATTCCCCCGTGGCTTTGTACTTTTCGAGCAATGCCGGGGTACGGCTTTAGTGGAAGGCCTAGAGATCTCTCTGTCGCGGCCACGAGGTGGCCGGTCGGCCGTATTGTGCGCTGGTGATGTAGGTTTGTATGCTTCCTCCTCTAATTGGGGCAGCAGCTTGCGTTTGGGGTAGCTTTTGAAGGGGCGTTCGAGTTCATGCTCTTCGGCCGCGAGGAGTTCGGTCCATCTGTCGGCTAGCAGATCTAGATCAGCTCTAAGCTGTTGCTGCTTTTTCTTGAGGCTATTTGCCGTGGCCACAAGCCTGCGTTTAAAACGCTCTTGTTCGACGGGATCCTCAGGCACGACGAATTCGTCGTCGTCGAGGCTTGCCTCGTCTCCGGAGGGAGGCATGTAATTATCGTCCTGTACCTCTTCGTCTACCGCTCTCTCATGAGGGCTGGCTTCTCCGTCCTCCTATGCTGAATCCTGCTGGAGGGGGTTGTCTTCGGCACTTTCCGGGGTGTTATTGTCTCCGGTGCCGGAATCTCCATTCTTGCCGTGGCGGGATTTAGAGTGGCGCCGCTAACGCCGGCGCTTAGGCTGTTTCTTGGAGGGGTCTTCCTCCGCTGTTGCCTCGCCATTCCCATCCATTGGGATGTACACCATGTATATGTCGTATGACGAGGTGGCTTTCCAGTGCCCCGTGGGCGCTGGTTCTTGGTCGTCTCCGGCATCGTCGTCCATACCGTCGATGTCTTCGGAGTCGAAGTCTAGCATGTCAGTTAGATCGTCGACAGTGGCTACAAAGTGGGTGGTGGGAGGGCTTGGAATTTCTTCGTCGTCCGCATCCCAACCGTCCTGACCGCAGTCCGTCCAGGGCTCTCCTGATAACGAGAGATACTTTAGCGAATTCAGGATGTCTCGAAAGGGAGAGTGCTGAAAGATGTCCACAGCGGTGAACTCCATGATCGGCGCCCAATCATAATCGATCGGCAGGGGCGCGGGAGGTTCAGAGTCCGGCGAGGAGTCCAGCACCTCGGAGTCACGAGCTTCATAGGGGACAGGGTCGGTATTCGGCTCCATCGTCGTAGAGGTAGCAGCCCCCGAGGCGGTGTCTAGCCACCCATCCTCGATCGGTGCAGTCGGCTCCGAGTTAAGGGTCGGAGCGGACTCTTGTGTGGCCTCCAGGGCACTGTCCGGCAGCAGAGCTAGATTATGCCCATCGCGGCAGTGCGGCATGCACGGCTGTGGCTCGAACCCGTTGAAGATCAAGTCTCCATAGATGTCGGCCATGAAGTTCAAACTTCCAAATCTGACCTGGCGGCCAGGGGTGTAGCTTTCAATCTGCTCTAGATGGCCAAGCGAATTGGCTTGCAGTGCAAAGCCACCGAATACGAAGATCTGTCCGGGGAGAAAAGTCTCGCCCTGGACTGCGTTGTCGTTGATGATCGGAACTCTCAATGAAAGCACCAATGTCGGTGTAAAAACTGGCGGATCTCGGGTAGGGGGTCCCGAACTGTGCGTCTAGGCGGATGGTAACGGGAGACAAGGGACACGATGTTTTTACCCAGGTTCGGGCCCTCTCGATGTAGGTAAAACCCTACTCCTACTTGATTGATATTGATGATATGGGTAGTACAAGGGTGGATCTACCACGAGATCAAGGAGGCTAAACCCTAGAAGCTATCCTATGGTATGATTGTTGTTCGTCCTATGGACTAAAACCCTCCGGTTTATATAGACACCAGAGAGGGCTAGGGTTACACAGAGTCGGTTACAATGGTAGGAGATCTACATATCTATTGGGGATATTACCACTGGGCGTGAACCGGCCTACTTGGGCCGGGTTAACTTCATTAGTAGTATAAGCAGATGAAGGCCCAAGGCCTGTAGTCGGTTTAGAACCTGTAGCCGTAAACCAGCCTGATGTATAAACTTGTATTGTAAGTTAGGAATAGAGAGAGACCAACCGGGATACGAATATGAACCGGTATGGGACTCCATGAACCGACGGGCGTCACCCATGTTTATAAGGGGACGACCCGGCGGCGGTTCAAGACAGACAACAACAACTCGAGCCTAGGCGAAGCTTGTTTGCTCCCTAGCCATCGAGACCACATCAATTCCATCACAACTAGACGTAGGCTTTTACCTTCATCGAAGGGGCCGAACTAGTATAAACCCTCGTGTCTTTGTGTCCGCTTTAACCCCTTCAAGTTAACCCGTAGCGATGGCTCCACGACTAAGTCCTTTCACTAGGACATCTGCCATGACAAATCCACGACAGTTGGCGCCCACCGTGGGGCTATCGCACGACGGTTTGATGATCTTGGAGGGCAAGCTCAAAGGGCTCGAAGGCTACGCTGTGGGCCGGATGACCAAGAGTCGTCGTGGCAAGATCTACATCGACGACGCAGGATGGGGTCCCGAAGCCGATTCGATCGAGTACGGGTACCGGGTCCCCTTTGGTGGCATACACGTTTTCATCGACAAGATTGGTGTGTCAGGACCCCGACTCAATGCCACATCGATCTAGCATGTAACACCTCATATCACTTTGCGGCCTCATGCACGGTATCCCCACGGGTGTCGCCTTACCTTTGCCCGGGACCGTTTGCGCCTTTTGGCTCACGTATATGATAGTGTCGCTAGCATCCATATGATAAAGAGCCCGGGCTGACATGACTAGTCGTAAACCCAAAGTGGCACAGACTTACAGGGACAGGCATCCATGACCCAGCATCGAACGTGTCGGTCATCAGCGAGTGAATCCAGGCTGTAGCACTGGGCTAGCAGGACTCCGGTGAACCGGGCTGTAGCGGGCTAACAGGACTCCGGTATTCATCGCGTGACATTTCCCCGAAGGGACAGACACAGGAACGAAGAAGGACACATGCCGGCCAGCCTAAGTGTTCCGGAGCAGTAGCAAGCTACCATGGCTCAGTGGAAACACTAGGAGACATTTCCCGGTAAGAGAGGCTACTAAAGATAAACAACTAGATGGTCAGATCCCACACATACCAAGCATTTCAATAACATACACACAATATGCTCGATATGTGCAAATACAACATGGCATCACAACATGACTCTACGACTCAAGTAGTTTATTCATTAGGCTCCGAGGAGCGAGATATTACAAACATGGGTCTCATGACCCAACAATCAGAGCATACAAGTCAAAGCACAAGCGGAAGCTATCATGTCTGAGTACAGACATCTATAAATGAAAAAGGCTGAGAAGCCTGACTATCTATCAGATCCTACCGAGGGCACAAGATCGTAGCTGAGGTATCAAGCTAAACGTCGAAGTCCACGTGAAACTACTAGCGAGACCGAAGTCTCTCTGCAAAACATAAAATAGGCAAACGTGAGTACAAATGTACCCAGCAAGACTTACATCAGAACTATCTACATATGCAACATTATCAACAAAGGGATGGTGGGGTTTAACTGCAGCAAGCCAGCTTTGACTCGGTGGCTATCCTGAACTACGACTGCAAGTAACTCTTTTGAGGTGGCGCACACGAGTCCACATATTCACCATATCAATACACCACTATGGAACCGCTCCCGTCTCCCTACGAGAACGCCATCCATAGCACGTACGCTTATCTTGCGTATTTTAGAGTATCCACTTTCACTTGTCTATGAACTGATATAAGCAACCCAGAAGTCCTTTTCCGCGGACACGGCTATTCGAATAGATGATGTTAACCCTGCAGGGGTGTACTTCTTCACACACGCTCTCACCACTTACCGCCGTTTACACGACATGTACTCGGCAACCTTCAAGCGGAAGCCCAACGTGGGTGTCGGCCACGACCTACCTAATCACCTAAGTCTCTAGTCCAGGTTTATCGCCTATTCGGGTTCCATCCATGAGGAGATCCGGCCGGAGTTTCGCTCACATCCCCAAACGATGTGAACAGGGTTCCCGAGACACCAAACGGGCGCCCGGTACACCGTGCCACGTGCCTACCGCATCACAGCCCACCCCTACGGTCAGCGCTGCCCACGGCCTCCAGCATACTACAAACACCAGAAACTACTTGCAACTCCTGGACAGAGGACAAGGGTGATCAAGAAGCCGAGAGGGTCCATTGGTTTCGGGCCCAATGCGTGGTAGTAGCTGAATCATGGATCACAAACACAGAACTCAGTTCCTGAGGACGGCTGCAATGAGACAACCCACCATGTACTCCTACATGGCCTCTCACCGCTACCTTTACCAAATCGTGTTCACACACTTAGCTCACACACAGTAGGACATGTTCACACGCCTCTGATTCATCCCCGATGAATCAGACCCGACTCAACTCTAAGCAGTAGCAGGCATGACAAACAAGCATGAATGAGTAGGCACAACAGGGCTCAAACAACTCCTACTCATGCTAGTGGGTTTCATCTATTTACTGTGGCAATGACAGGTCATGCAAAGGATAAAGGGGTTCAGCTACCGCAGCAAGTAACAGAAAAATCGGTGTTGTCCTAATGCATTAAAAGAGAGCAGGAGCGAGAGAGTAGGATTGTATCGGAATGAACAAGGGGGTTTTGCTTGCCTGGCACTTCTGAAGATAACATTGAGTCTTCATCAGTGTCAACGATCACATCATCGGTATCACGTTTATCGAGAGGGGACAAATACCGGCAACACAGAAAAGAACACAATCAATGCAATGCACAATATGATGCATGATCATGACATGGCAAAATGAATGTGTTTTGAGCTAATGCAACTAGCAACAGATTAAATGAAGTTGGTTTGAATACAAGATTCAAATTCAAACTCCATATGTGATTATTCAAATGCCATTCACTTCATTTGTCCTAAACAGTAGAGATAAGTTGTTCTAACATGCATGAAAATGGTACAGATGGATTCCTTGAATTTTTCTGATAATTTTTCATATATAAATTATTTAATTTGGAGTTACGGTTAATTTTCTATGATTTATTGAAGTTTTAGCTATTTTCTGGAATTAATAAATCATTTAAGAATTATCTAAAATCCAGAAACATTTACTGCGTCAGCAGTGCGTCACCATGACGTCAGCAAGTCAACAGGGGTCGGTCAGGGTCAAACCTGACGTGTGGGGTCCACACGTCAGTGTCTCAGTCAACTAACCAGGTTAGTTAGCCCTAACTAACTTAGTTAGCCGGGCGGGGCCCGCATGTCAGTGGCCTACCTAATTAACTAAGTTAGTTAACACTAACTAACTTAGCACTAACTAAGCAGGCGCCTGGGCCCACATGTCAGGGGGTCAAACCCCGGGTCAAACCCGCCGGAGTTGACCCACGGCTTGTCGCCGGCGACGCCAGCAACGGCGGAGGGCGTCGGAAACGCTCCTTCGGCGACCAAAACGGCGACTGAGGGGCTCTACGCGTAGCTGGGAGTCGCGCGCGTCTGGTAGTGCAAGTGGGAAGAGCTGGGGTGGAGCGGGCTCGCCGGAGTGGAGCCCGAGGCGGCGGCCGGAGCTCGGCCATGTACGGGGTTGGCATTAGGGGGCACGGGAGGGGAAGCTAGTGGCGGCTACGGGCTCCTGGAGACGTGTTGAGTGCGGTAGTGTGCTCGGCTTCGAGCTGCAACGGCTCCAGCCACGGTGGTGACGAGGCACGGCGGCGGCGAGCTCTCGGGTCCGGCGGAAGAAGGAGCTAGGGGACGAAATCAGGTGCGGGGAGTGAGGGGAAGAGAAGAGGAGCTCACGGGGAGTCGGACGAGACGCTAGGTGGGCTCGGGGACGTCCTGTTGGCGGCGAATCAAACGGCGGCGAGCTTCGGTGGCCGGCAACGGAACGGCGATGGTGGCGGCGTTGCGGGGCTTCCGGAGGGCTGTGGATTGGTGGGGAGGAAGAGGTGGTCGGGGCGGATCTCCTGGGTACTTCGGGTGGCAGTGAGGAGCACGGTGGCTACGGCGAACGGCGTTGGCGACGACGAGCTCCGCTCGGGCGCGTGCAGGGAGAGAGCAGAGGAGGGAACGGGGTCCAGGGGAAGAGAGGGAGGGCTGGACGGCTCCGGGCGGCTGCGTGGCGTCTCCACGCATGGATAGGCTCGAAGGGGAGGCCTCCAGCGCGAAGCAGGAGGTGGCCGGCGTCGACGCGCGCCACGCCTCGCCTCTGCCTACTGGCAGAGGAAGAAGAGGACAAGGGGGGGGGGGAGGTGGGCTGGGCCGGCTGCGGGGGGGCTGGCCAGCTGGGCCAGGTAAGTGGCGCCAGGTAATTCCCTTCTCTCTCTGTCTTTTTCTAATTATTTCAGTTTTTTTATTTTGCAGGTTTGTTTTGAATTTGGTTTTGAAACCAATTCAATTTATTTTGCTTCTGACAATATTTTTAGGAGCTAAAAGAATTAAAACAATGCTCCACAAAATATTTCAGAATTATTGGACCTATATTTATTTAATAGTAGAAATAAATCCAATTCAAATAATTATTGCTTTAATTCAAATGCCCAAATTAAATGTTTCTGAGACACCAAAAATATTGGTTTGGATTTTACCTCTTGCCAATATTTCCAGAGGATAACAGGAACATTTTCTTGGACACATTGAGAAGATTTAACTGTTGGTTATTTTTAGAGGTTTCTGAGGCTTTGAAAATTCCTCAATTCAAATTTCGTTTGAATTTAAACATGATGCAGCAAGAGGTCTAGCCTAGTGCATTACCAGAAGCTAGGGATGTGACAACTCACCCCCACTAAACAAGAATCTCGTCTCGAGATTCAAGCGTAGGGTAGGATTAAGGGGAAACGCAAACTAGTATAATCTTCACGATCCATGTTGCACTTCAAATGAACGTTGTTTCGATCACCATCTTTGTCTCGAAGTCTTGCTCTGAGAACTCCAACTAACATGACAACGAGAGGAAAAGAAAGACCCTAAAAGAATGGTTCTTCTCGAAGGTCGAACAACTCAGGATTAACTCACGGAATGAGACATAGCAACATCTCTCGAGCTGAGAGGCGAAGCACACATCCATAGGAATGGAGTGAAGCAGATGACGAAGGTTCACTAGGTAGACCACAATTTCACGCTTAAGAAGGTGGTAAACGATTGTCAACGTAGCGAGGAGTTGAGTTGCCATGATACCATAACGATACACCTTAAGGAAGGTGACTCGTAGAGATATCCCCTTAAGTGGCAAAAAGAATTACTTTTGATTCAGAGATCATTGAAACTCTTTAAACCAGCCTAAGACAATTCTCGAGCGATCGTTTGGAGGGGGTCGGTAGAATGGCATACTCGGACTTGGATGATGTGGATTACCTTGTTGAAGACAACGTAATGGATGAATTTCCTTATCACCGGAGATGGAAGAGACCCATGGTAGAATGGCACATTGGCGGTGCAAGCTAGGAACAAAATGCAAATGCTAGGAATGATTCTGGTAACTGGGGAAGAACCGAACAATAAAGAGTGAATTCACTGTTTGGATAGGTCATAGCATTTCCGAGGAAACTGAGAGCAAACCCAGTTAGTGCCGATGATAACACATAGCGCTTGTGCGTGCTCTCAAGAACTTGAGCATTTCCACATTCATCAAGGTTTTACCAACATCCGTGTCAAGGGTCCGGTAACACAACTTACTACCATGATGAATGGTGATGGAGGATGCAGATGCAAAGGAGGATAACACTTCTCAGATTTCATCTTAGCGAGGCCAAGGAAATAAAATCTGGATGATCGACCGAGAGACATTTAGCACTCCGCTTCTAATGTTCTTCTTGATGTGCTAGTGTAACCCATTCATAGATATGGTTTGATATCTAGAACATCAAGTAAAGGTCGGACTTCGGGAGCACAAGAATCCATAAGGAACAACTAGGGAGGTAAATCCTACGAAATCCTTATGGGGAGGTGGCCAACTACATCAATCAAGATATTATAATAACAGGTCTTCCGGCTGGGTGTGTTGGCCACGACATCCACTTTACCAGTTATTTCGCGACCAATATTATAATTCTTGGGAAATATTCCAACCATCATATCTGCCTGAGATTCATATCCGGTTGGTGTCAGGATATTCCAGACTCATCGAGTCTAGGAAGAAAAATGAAAGTTTGCAACACAAATCGACGAGATGACGTTGCGAGATTCTCGGGAAATGAACTACGACAGTAAGCTCCAAAACATGAGCTGGTTCTGCTACAAACATGTGAACACGTTGTCCCAGACAAACATGACCACGTGGTAGTCTTATGATAAAACACTACCGAGTTCAGGAGGGGGAACCATCAGCGAGGATATCGAAGTCTCCACGCGTGGAAGTCCAAAGAGTTCACCTTGGACAGACTCCTTTATCTTTGAACAACTCAATCAGTGGCTTGGTGTGCTAGGATATACATATAGAATGGAGGTTGCAAATCTCCAGACCACAGAATACTTCGCACGTATGCATGACTGACTTGGGATGATTCCAGAAGAAGCAAAACTAATTTTCTCAAATTCACGGCGGCAACTTTCACCAGATGCACGTGTATAAAAGGAAGTCACTCCTTTCATCAACAAATACTTCATGAGCTAGCATGAAGAAAAAGCTTTCAAAAGTTTCCAACACTAGCTTAATGTCCAACAAAATCATGGAGGAGATAAGGATGTTGTCAATGGGCTCAACAACAATTCATCTGGGTTTCCTTTTAAAAGGTATTCCATAGTTAAGTGAACAAGTGATAGCATTGGTCAGGCCAAAGATGTAATGGTGTATGCTCGAGGGATCAACCACGAATAAGACAACATTACGAGCATCATTGGTACTGATTTGATTTGACGATAGCCCACACTCAAATCAAAGGATTGATAAGACAATAGGTCCAGCAACTGATCACAAGGACCAATCGATGAATATATCATCTTTCTTCAACACACACTACACAAGAATATCCCTTTGGAACGAACTAAGTCAGGCAAGCTTTTATCCTCCAACTCTCCAAGTTGTTGTTTAGCTTATCCAACTGGCTCAGGGTATCCAACACGGATTCTTGGAGAAGGGGTGGTTTACAGGAATAAACCAACTTGATCACGAACTCAACATAGCGGTCAGGTGACAACCTGGTAATACTTCTGAGAAGATATTCAGAAAATCACGAACCATCGATATGTTACTAAGCTCGAGAACAATCTTGCTTTTCAGGGCAAGACGATATGATCAATAGAGCAAGGATTTGAAATAATCCTAACTCATCGATCGAGGAGTGAACCAGGAGAATGGACTAGGTAGCATGATCAACCTTAGAATGATGATTCAAAACCAACACGCTAAGAATGAAATTATTGTCCTTTAACTACCCAGCAACGAGGTTGCTAGGCGTATTGATTTCACACATCACGATTCACTTGTCGACATTCCGGTTATAACCACACGGAACCGAGGAATGAGTAATGATGGTGAGAAGTATCACTACGCCAAAATTCATGAGAGTTGGTGCAGTTCTCATGACAATTCTGACATAAAGGGGGTAATACTCCAAGGTAGAACAGAACCAAATAGCTGGGCTGGCATTTTGATCTGCGGAGCACAATTGCTTTGACCCAATCCTAGATATGGAAGAGGTACTGGAGTTTGTTTCTCCTATCATTCCGCGATAGAATGGCTTGACGGACCACAAGAGTAATAGGCATCGATAAACGAACGCACGCATACTCTTGACTATCAATTGATAGACGAAGGTCAGTAGACAACTAAAGAGGGACAACTCAAAGGAACATATAACTTTCTGAGTTGTGGATGCATAGATTAGTATGTCGAGCGAGATCAACATTTCTTCCAGATAACCCATGCAGAGAGGTAGGACTGGCAGAGTCACGATTATGAATGGAGATCTCCTCAAGAGTACTCTAATTGTGATCTTTTGATCCAATAAACACCTGCCATGAATGGTTCATGGTAATTGGAAGAAGGATGTACCACGAACCTCGAGAACTATCGCGAAGGTTACTAATATCCTGAAGGAACTAGCAAACACTATCAACATGAGGTAAGTAGAGTGAATCTCGGGTTCAAAGCCCAAGGAGTAGAATACCTACTACTAAGTGGCATCACGGGATGCTTTCGAGAATGATGGCCAGAATCATCACACTGGGAACACAAATCATGGCTAAATTACTAGATGATCCCCTAAGACACCTAGGGTCATAATAATATCCCCAACATATATGTCAAGGTAACGGAGTACCTCAACTCACTGATTAGTGTGGTTAATCTGGCCTATGGGAACATTGAAACGGAAAGAAAGGATTTGCAAATGCATCAGACTACTTAGAAACCTGGGATGACTCGGACAGCATAACGGCTGTAAATGCTCAGAAAAGATTTGAGACATTCACAAAAATGGTGGCATAACCACTCAGAAGCACAATATCAAGGTCTCGAGATCAATAATTAACATACAGAAGTAGTAGGAACTGAAACGAGGCTTAAGTCCAACAATCTATAAGTCTACGGATTAGTAACACGTGATCCTGATAGAAAAGAGATAGCCTAGTTCTTAATCCCCACAGGAAAGATAAGATGACTCAGATCAGAAGGGCATGAGGTATAAGGAGTAAAAAGAGCCTTACGTTCCATCCCACAATCAATTCCCTTATATAACTAAAGAATTTCTAGACTCAACTTCGACCAGTTTGGCTTGGTAATCCTACAGGCAGTCAAGCTCTGATACCAACGCTGTCAGGACCCCGACTCAATGCCACATCGATCTAGCATGTAACACCTCATATCACTTTGCGGCCTCACGCACGGTATCCCCACGGGTGTCGCCTTACCTTTGCCCGGGACCGTTTGCGCCTTTTGGCTCACGTATATGATAGTGTCGCTAGCATCCATATGATAAAGAGCCCGGGCTGACATGACTAGTCGTAAACCCAAAGTGGCACAGACTTACAGGGACAGGCATCCATGACCCAGCATCGAACGTGTCGGTCATCAGCGAGTGAATCCAGGCTGTAGCACTGGGCTAGCAGGACTCCGGTGAACCGGGCTGTAGCGGGCTAACAGGACTCCGGTATTCATCGCGTGACATTTCCCCGAAGGGACAGACACAGGAACGAAGAAGGACACATGCCGGCCAGCCTAAGTGTTCCGGAGCAGTAGCAAGCTACCATGGCTCAGTGGAAACACTAGGAGACATTTCCCGGTAAGAGAGGCTACTAAAGATAAACAACTAGATGGTCAGATCCCACACATACCAAGCATTTCAATAACATACACACAATATGCTCGATATGTGCAAATACAACATGGCATCACAACATGACTCTACGACTCAAGTAGTTTATTCATTAGGCTCTGAGGAGCGAGATATTACAAACATGGGTCTCATGACCCAACAATCAGAGCATACAAGTCAAAGCACAAGCAGAAGCTATCATGTCTGAGTACAGACATCTATAAATGAAAAAGGCTGAGAAGCCTGACTATCTATCAGATCCTGCCGAGGGCACAAGATCGTAGCTGAGGTATCAAGCTAAACGTCGAAGTCCACGTGAAACTACTAGCGAGACCGAAGTCTCTCTGCAAAACATAAAATAGGCAAACGTGAGTACAAATGTACCCAGCAAGACTTACATCAGAACTATCTACATATGCAACATTATCAACAAAGGGATGGTGGGGTTTAACTGCAGCAAGCCAGCTTTGACTCGGTGGCTATCCTGAACTACGACTGCAAGTAACTCTTTTGAGGTGGCGCACACGAGTCCACATATTCACCATATCAATACACCACTATGGAATCGCTCCCGTCTCCCTACGAGAACGCCATCCATAGCACGTACGCTTATCTTGCGTATTTTAGAGTATCCACTTTCACTTGTCTATGAACTGATATAAGCAACCCAGAAGTCCTTTTCCGCGGACACGGCTATTCGAATAGATGATGTTAACCCTGCAGGGGTGTACTTCTTCACACACGCTCTCACCACTTACCGCTGTTTACACGACATGTACTCGGCAACCTTCAAGCGGAAGCCCAACGTGGGTGTCGGCCACGACCTACCTAATCACCTAAGTCTCTAGTCCAGGTTTATCGCCTATTCGGGTTCCATCCATGAGGAGATCCGGCCGGAGTTTCGCTCACATCCCCAAACGATGTGAACAGGGTTCCCGAGACACCAAACGGGCGCCCGGTACACCGTGCCACGTGCCTACCGCATCACAGCCCACCCCTACGGTCAGCGCTGCCCACGGCCTCCAGCATACTACAAACACCAGAAACTACTTGCAACTCCTGGACAGAGGACAAGGGTGATCAAGAAGCCGAGAGGGTCCATTGGTTTCGGGCCCAATGCGTGGTAGTAGCTGAATCATGGATCACAAACACAGAACTCAGTTCCTGAGGACGGCTGCAATGAGACAACCCACCATGTACTCCTACATGGCCTCTCACCGCTACCTTTACCAAATCGTGTTCACACACTTAGCTCACACACAGTAGGACATGTTCACACGCCTCTGATTCATCCCCGATGAATCAGACCCGACTCAACTCTAAGCAGTAGCAGGCATGACAAACAAGCATGAATGAGTAGGCACAACAGGGCTCAAACAACTCCTACTCATGCTAGTGGGTTTCATCTATTTACTGTGGCAATGACAGGTCATGCAAAGGATAAAGGGGTTCAGCTACCGCAGCAAGTAACAGAAAATCGGTGTTGTCCTAATGCATTAAAAGAGAGCAGGAGCGAGAGAGTAGGATTGTATCGGAATGAACAAGGGGTTTTTGCTTGCCTGGCACTTCTGAAGATAACATTGAGTCTTCATCAGTGTCAACGATCACATCATCGGTATCACGTTTATCGAGAGGGGACAAATACCGGCAACACAGAAAAGAACACAATCAATGCAATGCACAATATGATGCATGATCATGACATGGCAAAATGAATGTGTTTTGAGCTAATGCAACTAGCAACAGATTAAATGAAGTTGGTTTGAATACAAGATTCAAATTCAAACTCCATATGTGATTATTCAAATGCCATTCACTTCATTTGTCCTAAACAGTAGTGATAAGTTGTTCTAACATGCATGAAAATGATACAGATGGATTCCTTGAATTTTTTTGATAATTTTTCATATATAAATTATTTAATTTGGAGTTACGGTTAATTTTCTATGATTTATTGAAGTTTTAGCTATTTTCTGGAATTAATAAATCATTTAAGAATTATCTAAAATCCAGAAACATTTACTGCGTCAGCAGTGCGTTAGCATGACGTCAGCAAGTCAACAGGGGTCGGTCAAGGTCAAACCTGACGTGTGGGGTCCACACGTCAGTGTCTCAGTCAACTAACCAGGTTAGTTAGCCCTAACTAACTTAGTTAGCCGGGCGGGGCCCGCAGGTCAGTGGCCTACCTAATTAACTAAGTTAGTTAACACTAACTAACTTAGCACTAACTAAGCAGGCGCCTGGGCCCACACGTCAGGGGGTCAAACCCCGGGTCAAACCCGCCGGAGTTGACCCGCGGCTTGTCGCCGGCGACGCCAGCAACGGCGGAGGGCGTCAGAAACGCTCCTTCGGCGACCAAAACGGCGACTGAGGGGCTCTACGCGTAGCTAGGAGTCGCGCGCGTCTGGTAGTGCAAGTGGGAAGAGCTGGGGTGGAGCGGGCTCGCCGGAGTGGAGCCCGAGGCGGCGGCCGGAGCTCGGCCATGTACGGGGTTGGCGTTAGGGGGCACGGGAGGGGAAGCTAGTGGCGGCTACGGGCTCCTGGAGACATGTTGAGTGCGGTGGTGTGCTCGGCTTCGAGCTGCAACGGCTCCAGCCACGGTGGTGACGAGGCACGGCGGCGACGAGCTCTCGGGTCCGGCGGAAGAAGGAGCTAGGGGACGAAATCAGGTGCGGGGAGTGAGGGGAAGAGAAGAGGAGCTCACGGGGAGTTGGACGAGACGCTAGGTGGGCTCGGGGACGTCCTGTCGGCGGCGAATCGAACGGCGGCGAGCTTCGGTGGCCGGCAACGGAACGACGATGGTGGCGGCGTTGCGGGGCTTCCGGAGGGCTGTGGATTGGTGGGGAGGAAGAGGTGGTCGGGGCGGATCTCCTGGGTACTTCGGGTGGCAGTGAGGAGCACGGTGGCTACGGCGAACGGCGTTGGCGACGACGAGCTCCGCTCGGGCGCGTGCAGGGAGAGAGCAGAGGAGGGAACGGGGTCCAGGGGAAGAGAGGGAGGGCTGGACGGCTCCGGGCGGCTGCGTGGCGTCTCCACGCATGGATAGGCTCGAAGGGGAGGCCTCCAGCGCGAAGCAGGAGGTGGCCGGCGTCGACGCGCGCCACGCCTCGCCTCTGCCTACTGGCAGAGGAAGAAGAGGACAAGGGGGGGGGGGGGGAGGTGGGCTGGGCCGGCTGGGGGGGCTGGCCAGCTGGGCCAGGTAAGTGGCGCCAGGTAATTCCCTTCTCTCTCTGTCTTTTTCTAATTATTTCAGTTTTTTTTATTTTGCAGGTTTGTTTTGAATTTGGTTTTGAAACCAATTCAATTTATTTTGCTTCTGACAATATTTTTAGGAGCTAAAAGAATTAAAACAATGCTCCACAAAATATTTTAGAATTATTGGACCTATATTTATTTAATAGTAGAAATAAATACAATTCAAATAATTATTGCTTTAATTCAAATGCCCAAATTAAATGTTTCTGAGACACCAAAAATATTGGTTTGGATTTTACCTCTTGCCAATATTTCCAGAGGATAACAGGAACATTTTCTTGGACACATTGAGAAGATTTAACTGTTGGTTATTTTTAGAGGTTTCTGAGGCTTTGAAAATTCCTCAATTCAAATTTCGTTTGAATTTAAACATGATGCAGCAAGAGGTCTAGCCTAGTGCATTACCAGAAGCTAGGGATGTGACATGGTGAGCCTGGGCCTGAGCCGGACATCTACACCGACCTCGTCGAGACGGCTCAGCGTGCGAGATCTACCCAGGTTAAACCGGCCGTGAAGCGTGCCTTCGTGGGAGTCATCCACGGAGGAGAGCATGAGGACGAGTCAGAACACGGTAGCGAGACCGTCGTCTATTCCGGCGATGAGTCTTCAACCGGAGAGACCGAATCATTATACTAGTTGCAAGATGACCAGATCAGGGGCTGTTCCGATGGCGACAGTATTCCGAACCCCCCAGATCAGATCAACCGGGTTGGAATATTCATGGCCGGTACACAGGTAGCGAATCACTCTTCGACCGCAGCAGCAATGCACTCCGGATCAACAGCGGCAGCGGCAGCACGGGCAGGAGGCCTTGTACGCCCACCGGTTCAAGTTCTGTCTGACCTGTTTGACGCACTAGCTGCACTTATGGCAGAAGCCAATTTGGCGGATCAGGAGGCCCATGACACAGAGATTGCAAACGTGAGAGAGCAGATCGTACAGGCCAAAGCCGACCTGGCAGCAGAGAAGGACAGGATGGCCGCAGAGCGGGCCGCTTTGGATGCCCAGGCCTATAAGATCATGCTTGACCAGAACGCGTCATAGGAGGTCTTGAAGCGGAAGCACTGATCACGCCTGCCGTTAGGGTTCGACCCTCGAAATCTCTTTCACACTCCGGGAGCTGGAACCAGTAACCCGCCGGGGCACCTGGAGGCAAACCGGAACAAGGTACCAGGGCCAGGAGCGACGGTCCAACCCCTCCTGATGGAACCTCCTCGACAGAACATTGTGATTCCTCCGCCGGTTCAGACGCCCCCGGGTCATTATTCTAATCCTATGGACAATCTTGTTGCACCTGTTGCGCGATTAGAAGCCATCCCGGTGGAAGGAGACTCTCCGCAAGCAATAGAGACGCGCCGGGTTAAGGAACTTCTCCGGACCGCTTTGATTCAACAGGAGGCATACTCGTACAGCCGCGATCGGAATCACTCCACACCTCGTCCAAGCCGGAGCTATAGCAGGTGCCTGGATGAACCGGCCATATCGAGCAATGCGCGAGGCCGTGAAGCGGCCCGCGGCAATAACCCGGCAGGTGGTGTTTGCGATGCTCAGGAGGTAGTGGACCGGGCCCGGGCACGAAGGGAGGTCGAGTTAGCAGCACAGAACGAGGCAGATCAGCTTACACCGGTTCGTCCTACCACCTCTGCCGGGCCAGGGGTCGCATCCGCTTTGGGAGTGCCTTGTTTAGTCCCCGCTTTACGCAATGTACGCCTGCCCAAAGATTTCAAGGGTCCGTGTAAGGTGCCGAATTACACCGCTGATTTATCTCCAGAGGCATGGGTAGAGAGTTATGAGATGGCCATGGAGATGCTGGATGTGGATGAGACCGCGTGTGCAAAGTACTTCACCATGATGCTTGAAGGCACGGCCCGTACTTGGTTGAAGAGCCTACCGCCTAATTCTATCAGTTCATGGGCCCAGTTGCGGGCCCGGTTTATCCAGAATTTCAAAGATACATGTAAGCAGCCCAAGTCCATAGTAGACCTGGCGGCTTGTGTTCAGGAGGACGGAGAGTCAACAACCCATTGGGTACGCCGCGTTTCGGAAGTTTTGCACTCGTCTGACCGGATCAATGCTGACTCTGCGATCTTAACCCTGGAGGGCAACTGCCGGTTTATGCCTTTAAAGTTGAAATTGGGGCGTATGAAGCGGTTCTGCAATGACATGGGAACTCTCATGGCCGCTTTAGTGAAGTATGCTGATTCTGATAGTACCAAGGATCCCGAGACTGACGATGATGAAGCAGGGAAGGGAAAGAAGAATAGCAATTCCAAGGGGCATCAGTACCGACCGGCGGGCCATGGAAACGGAGGCAAGCGTAAGGCGGACAGCAGCATGGACTTTGTGGCTAACACTAATGCGCAGGACAAGGGTCAGCGGTGCAGAGGTAAAGCGGCGAATCGTAATGGGGCTCCAAATCCTAACCCGGATCGCTTAAACTATTTGTTGAATCAGCCTTGCCCAAAGCACGGGACAAAGGAGACGCCGGCTAACCACCTTTGGAAGGATTGCTACATTATGCAGGAATTTAAAAATTCTAATGCCTTCCGGTATGACCGCGGGTCAGGTGGTGGCTCAGGATCTGGTTTCCATGGGCCGGGTCACGATGGAGCTTTCGGTTCAGGTTTCAATCAGGGCGGTCACAACAACTAGAATAATCAGAACGGTCAACAGCAGCAGCAGCAGCAATAGTTGGGTTATCAGAGCCAGCCAAAACAGTTGAACAATGGACAATATCATGTTTTCACAAGTAGCTTGGATAAGCGCGACCGGAAACTCCACAAGCGAGCAGTGAACTCTGTTGAACCAACCGTACCATGTTACTTACGCTAGTCGGAGCAGCCTATCATGTGGAGCAGGGAGGACCACCCACCCCGGGTTGACAATCCGGGCCAGCTGGCATTAGTGGTAGACCCTCAGGTGGGAGGTTATAAATTCACCAAGGTACTCATGGATGGAGGGAGCAGTATTAACATCCTATACTATGAGACATTCCGCCGCATGGGGCTAACAGACAAAGATCTCAGACCGTCTAATACGGTGTTCCATGGTGTGGTGCCTGGCAAATCAGCATATCCTGTTGGTAAGATAGCCCTGGACGTGGCTTTTGGGGACGAGCACGATTCCCGATCCGAAAAACTAACCTTTGAGGTGGTGAAGATCCGGAGCCCGTATCACGCCTTGTTTGGGCGGCCGGCTTATGCCAAATTCATGGCACGGCCTTGTTATATCTACTTGCAGCTCAAGATGCCGGGTTACAAGGGGATAATAACGGTTCATGGGAGCCGTAAGGTTGCTTTGGAATGTGAGGAAGGTGATGCGGCCTATGCAGAGTCGGTTTGTGCCATGGAGGAGTTGAAATATTATAAGGACAATGTTGATCCGGCGGACATGACCCCTTTGAAGAAGCCAACCACGGAGCATGATTCAGATCTGAAGTTCAAATCGGCGGCTGAGACTAAGCTTGTTGACTTCGTGCCCGGCGATTCGTCCAAGCAGTTCAATATCAGTGCCAACTTGGACCCTAAATAGGAAAGCGCGCTCATCGAGTTCATCCGTGAGAATCGGGACATTTTTGCATGGAAGCCTTCTGACATGCCAGGTGTACCGAGGGAACTCGCTGAGCACACTCTTAATGTGGATCCTAAGTATAAACCGGTAAAGCAATTTCTCTGCCGGTTTAACGAACAAAGGCGCAAAGCTATTGGAGAGGAAGTGGCCAGGCTCTTAGCAGCTGGCTTTATCATTGAGGTGTTCCATCCAGAGTGGCTTGCTAATCCGGTGCTAGTTCTTAAGAAAAATGGCACTTGGCGTATGTGTGTGGATTACACGGACCTTAACAGGGCTTGTCCAGCGGATCCTTTTGCCCTCCCCCACATTGACCAGATTATTGATGCCACGGCGGGTTGTGAGCGTTTGAGTTTTTTGGATGCATATTCTGGATATCATCAGATCAAAATGGCGGTTAAAGACCGGGAGAAAACAACGTTTATTACTCCCTTTGGAGCCTTCTGTTATGTGTCCATGCCTTTTGGGCTCAAGAGCGCCCAAGCCACTTATCAACGGTGCGTACAGAATTGCCTGCATAAGCAGATCGGCCGCAATGTGCACGCCTATGTGGATGATATTGTAGTCAAGTCAAGGCAGAAGGAGACGCTGGTGGATGATTTGAAGGAAACCTTTGACAACTTGCGAGTTTACCATATGATGCTTAACCCGGCCAAGTGTGTTTTTGGTGTTCCGGCAGGCAAGTTACTGGGTTTTCTTGTGTCCAACAGAGGAATCGAGGCTAATCCGGAGAAGATCACGGCTATCACCTCCCTAGCTAAACCGAAGTGTATCAACGATGTTCAGCGTTTGG
This sequence comes from Triticum aestivum, assembly GCF_018294505.1. Classification (NCBI taxonomy): domain Eukaryota; kingdom Viridiplantae; phylum Streptophyta; class Magnoliopsida; order Poales; family Poaceae; genus Triticum; species Triticum aestivum. Next base: position 437,131,903 of record NC_057813.1, on the reverse strand, counting down.
CGGGCCGGATCGCCGCACTGAGCCGGTTTATCAGCCACCTCGGAGAGAAGGCTATCCCTTTATACCAGATGCTGAGAAAGACAGATCAATTCATCTGGAGTCCGGCCGCTGATGAAGCGTTGGAGGACTTGAAGTGGCAATTAGCCAATCCGCCCATTCTTGCGGCTCCGGTCGACAAAGAGCCGTTATTGTTATACGTAGCGACCAATGCTCGTGCAGTTAGCGTGGCTATTGTAGTGGAACGCAAGGAGGCAGGCAAGGAATATCCAGTTCAATGGCCGGTTTATTATATCAGTGAGGTGCTTATTGAATCCAAGCAAAGGTATCTGCATTGGCAGAAGCTGGTATATGGAGTTTTCATGGCAAGCCGGAAGTTGAAGCAGTATTTTCAAGGGCACCCCATCATAGTGGTCAGTTCAGCTCCCTTGGGCGATATCATACAGAACTGGGAGGCGACTGGCCGGATTGCCAAGTGGGCTATAGAACTTGGGCCGCACGGATTGAAGTACGTGCCTCGGACGGCGGTGAAGTCTCAAGCACTTGTTGATTTCATCAATGATTGGACGGAGTTGCAAGCACCAGAGGAGAAGCTGGATCACACATATTGGACTATCCATTTTGATGGATCCAGGCAATTGGAAGGCTCGGGGGCTGGAGTCGTATTAACTTCCCCACGAGGTGATAAGTTTTGTTATGTTCTCCGCTTAATGTTCCCTTGTACTAATAATGCAGCTGAGTATGAAGCTTTGCTCCATGGTCTCCGGATGGCTAAAGAGATGAACTTAAGCCGGGTTAAGTGCTTCGGTGACTCGGACCTCGTGGCTCAACAGGTGTCTGGCACTTGGGATTCTAAGGACCCGCTCATGGCCGCATATCGTCGTGAGGTGGATAATATTGCGGGTCACTTCAAGGGTTATCAGGTGGATCACGTGGACCATCGAAAGAATGAAGCGGCGGACGCTTTAAGCCGGTTGGGCTCTCAGCGTAAACCGGTTCCGCCTAATGTCTTTCTTGATGTGTTGCACAACCCGTCAGTCAAGCTCCCAGGTGAAGCAGATTTGGCTATTCCTGATCCGGAGGCTCAATTGGTGGCATCCCTGCATGTCATACCGGATTGGACAGTTCGTTATCTTGCGTACATGAACCGGGGAGAGTTGCCAGAGGATGAAATTCTAGCCAGGCAGATAGTCCGGTGATCCAAGTCTATGACGATTGTCAATGGCGAATTGCATCATTGCAGTGTATCAGGGGCGTTTCAACGTTGCGTTTCTCTTGAGGAAGGCTGTGAAATCTTACGAGAAATCCATGAAGGGGATTGTGGTCACCATGCCGGTTCAAAGTCTCTGGTGGCAAAGACGTTTCGTCATGGGTTCTACTGGTTGACAGTGCATGCTGATGCGGAGGACTTGGTTAAACGG